>NW_003208801.1:0-1007 GCF_000006405.1 Perkinsus marinus ATCC 50983 | reverse complement strand
GGACAAGTTGAAGCAACTTTTTGGAGCGAATTATGGACGGATCCAAAATTGTCATTTTTACTGACACTAAGCGAGCCGCTGATGATCTTACGAGGATGCTCAGGTAGGTGGTGGCGTGGATGATAAAATCTTCGCTGTGCGCAGATGAGTATCTTTTATTGACGGTATTTTCAGAATGGACGGTTGGCCAGCATTGTCCATCCATGGTGACAAGAAGCAAGAAGAACGAGATTGGGTTTTACAAGAGTTCAAGTCGGGCAAGAGTCCGATTATGATCGCTACTGATGTCGCCAGTCGTGGACTGGATGTGAAGGATCTTCGTCACGTTATCAACTACGATTTCCCAGGCCAAATAGAGGATTACGTCCATCGCATTGGTAAGGCGTGGGTAATCGAAAGGTCCCCGGTTCGAATCCCAGGTGGAGTATTCTATTTTTAGGTCGAACCGGTCGTGCCGGAGCGAAGGGAAGCGCCTATTCCTTCTTTACTCCTGATAAGTATAAGTTAGCGAAAGATCTTATCGGTGTCCTTAGAGAGGCTGAGCAAGCGGTAATAATACCAGATGCCGGGATAGAACCTGCCTGGTCTCATTGTGTCGGTGTCCCTAATTTTAAGCTTAGCAGCTAGTAGAGTGTACCTCTCTGAGATTCGATCCGGAGACCTTACGATTGTTATTAGGTACCTCCAGAGTTGGAGAAGATCGCTTCCCAGAGTAGTGGTGGGTATGGCGGATCAAGTAATGGCAGATGGGGAGGCTCTCGAGGTGGCGGAGGATATCGTGGTGGCAACGGAGGTGGGCATATAGGGAAGGGTCTTCATACCTCATCTCACATCAGTGTTGGAAAATATGAAGGCTTTCCTCAACTGAGCTCTGAAATTTCCTCACTTGTATGGAAATGTCTATGCGAGCTCGGGTAAAAACGTACAAGAACCAACAAGGATCTCCCAAAATTTCCTCAAAATTTTCATATTGTCACCAACACATGTGGACGACCATGTGCATATTT
>NW_003213857.1:0-2173 GCF_000006405.1 Perkinsus marinus ATCC 50983 | reverse complement strand
ATCAGAAGGTTTTGATCTTGCACTACCTCGCTTCTGAAAAGGTCTGGGTTCTCAATATAACACCAGTCAGGTATATAGACTGACAGCTGTGGGGTTCGAACACACGCCCTTTCGGACTAGGGCCTTAAGCCAGCGCCTTAGACCACTCGGCCAAACTATCGATGAGTGCTCTAAAAATCATAGCGGAGAAGATGCGTTACACTATAGGACATGACACAAAAACGGTTTCGAACCGTTTCCGCGGAATGCGTTCTTCATCAAATCACACGAAGAGAAATTTCTTACAGCTGTGGGATTCGAACCCACGCCCTTGCGGACTGACGCCTGAAGCCAGCGCCTTAGACCACTCGGCCAAACTGTCGATGAGTGCTTCAAGATTCATAGCCGAGGTGATGCATCGCTCTGCCAAACCAGAGGACACAAAAAATGGATTGAACGGATTCTGCGAGGTGCGATGGCACAATATCGATCAAAAGGTTTTGGTCTTGCACTACCTCGCTTCTGAAAAGGTCTGGGTTCTCAATATAACACCAGTCAGGTATATAGACTGACAGCTGTGGGATTCGAACCCACGCCCTTTCGGACTGGCGCCTTAAGCCAGCGCCTTAGACCACTCGGCCAAACTGTCGGCAAGTGATTCAAAAATCATAGCGGAGAAGATGCGTTACACTATAGGACATGACACAAAAACGGTTCCGAACCGTTTCCGCGGAATGCGGTCTTCATCAAGTCACACGAAAAGAAATTTCTAACAGATGTGGGATTCGAACCCACGCCCTTGCGGACTGACGCCTGAAGCCAGCGCCTTAGACCACTCGGACAAACTGTCGATGAGTACTTTAAGATTCATAGCCGAGGTGATGCATCGCTCTGCCAAACCAAAGGGCACAGAAATGGGTTGAACGGTATCTGCGAGTTGCGATGGCGCAATATCGATCAGAAGGTTTTGGTCTTGCACTACCTCGCTTCTGAAAAGGTCTCGGATTTTAATACAACACCAGTCAGGTATATAGACTGACAGCTGTGGGGTTCGAACCCACGCCCTTTCGGACTGGCGCCTTAAGCCAGCGCCTTAGACCACTCGGCCAAACTGTCGATAAGTGCTTCAGGATTCATAGCCGAGGTGATGCGTTACACTATAGGACATGACACAAAAACGGTTCCGAACCGTTTCCGCGGAATGCGTTCTTCATCAAATCACACGAAAAGAAATTTCTAACAGTTGTGGGATTCGAACCCACGCCCTTGCGGGCTGACGCCTGAAGCCAGCGCCTTAGACCACTCGGCCAAACTGTCGATGAGTGCTTCAGGATTCATAGCCAAGGTGATGCATCGCTCTGCCAAACCAGAGGACACAAAAAATGGATTGAACGGATTCTGCGAGGTGCGATGTCACAATATCGATCAAAAGGTTTTGGTCTTGCACTACCTCGCTTCTGAAAGGGTCTCGGTTCTTAATATAAGACCAGTCAGGTATATAGACTGACAGCTGTGGGGTTCGAACCCACGCCCTTTCGGACTGGCGCCTTAAGCCAGCGCCTTAGACCACTCGGCCAAACTGTCAATGAGTGCTCCAAGATTCATAGCCGAGGTGACGCATCGCTCTGCCAAACCAGAGGAGACAAAAATGGGTTGAACGGTTTCTAGGAGTTGCGATGGCGCAATATCGATCAGAAGGTGTTGATCCTGCACTACCTCGCTTCTGAAAAGGTCTCGGTTCTTAATATATCCCCAGTCAGGTATATAGACTGACAGCTGTGGGATTCGAACCCACGCCCTTTCGGACTGGCGACTTAAGCCAGCGCCTTAGACCACTCGGCCAAACTGTCAATGAGTGCTCCAAGATTCATAGCCGAGGTGATGCATCGCTCTGCCAAACCAGAGGACACAAAAATGGGTTGAACGGTTTCTGCGAGGTGCGATGGCGCAATATCGATCAGAAGGTTTTGATCTTGTACTACCTCGCTTCTGAAAAGCTCTGGGTTCTCAATATAACACCAGTCAGGTATATAGACTGACAGCTGTGGGGTTCGAACCCACGCCCTTTCGGACTGGCGCCTTAAGCCATCGCCTTAGACCACTCGGCCAAACTGTCGATGAGTGCTTCAAGATTCATAGCCGAGGTGATGCATCGCTCTGCCAAACCAGAGGACACAAAAATGGGTGAACGGTT
>NW_003206805.1:0-1025 GCF_000006405.1 Perkinsus marinus ATCC 50983 | reverse complement strand
ACATTTGGACGACACAAGAAGAAATGAAATCGATTGCGTAAATGCAGTCTGCAATTTGCAATTTGCAGAGCATCCCGGATTAATTTATGCAAGATGCCTTTTTTGCATACCGAATTCGCACATGACTGGTCAGAGGTTTGCATTCAGAACCACATCACTGGCTGACCAGTCCGTAATATATCGATCCTCGTTATATTCCATTGAACAGAACTCAAATCATCATTTCACGCATTCGACGAAAAACGCGCATATCAAGAGCACATTTCAATTTTCTGAGCAAGGCCTGAGGTGCGAGATCTCAAGGGGCAACCTTAGCTGAGGAAGTCACCCACCATTCTTCGGCACACATCGCCGCCCAAGATGCTTTATTTTGTATGGACATCGCGGTAAAGTTGATGGATCGGAGGCAGCTACCGCGCGTGTTGTGAGGAGCAATACACCCCTGGCTAACGGAGAAAGTCCATCCTTGTGGACAGCCGGAGAAATCTCTTGCGCAGCTATCCGAGCACGGCCTGAATCACGGTTATAGACCGGGGCTTCCGTCCTGTGAGGTACCAGTGGATAGCGCAATCGCGTGCAAGTCTTTGCTTCTCGGGAACACTCAATGGGTGGGTGAAAGAGGTGCATGAGCCAGTATAATTCGATGGTGGGACACAAACTTGCCCTTTGCTTTCCCAGTGCAAAGGGCACTGTAATATGACTGCTCAACATAGATGAGCAGTTCGATGTACCTCTCCTGAATATTCTCGCTTGCATAATCCATTGAAGAAGTGACTTGCTAGGCGATTCTCGATAGATGTTTCCACTGATTCCTTCGCAACCGTTATGTATATCTGAAACCGCAGCATTTCCATCATCTTTCGCACTGTAAAATCCGCGGTGTATGACCTTTTGCTACCAGGAAAGCGCACAAGACGTTGGCAAATACCATTCAGTTGTAGGAGTAAAAATAACTGGAATCTGCAGAAGCCAATCGCCTAGATAGAAGAAAATAGAACTGAGGTGGTAACTCAATGAGAAATCTT
>NW_003204912.1:0-1163 GCF_000006405.1 Perkinsus marinus ATCC 50983 | reverse complement strand
CTGTATATCTCTCATTCGCCCCAGTGAAACGGATAGATGCGTTTCACGGCGTACTCCACTCCACACACTACAATTATCGTGGTTATTAATTTGCTATCATTCACTCGCTAAGCCCTCGAGTTCAACTAGTACTCCGGCATCACCATGGGATCTTAACAATATGGGGACTTTGTGCCGAGAAGCTCTTCAACGACACTACGGTTCTATTGGTGACGCCTTTGCTCGCATAGAGTGCAATGAAGGTGATTATAGACTCGTCATGAGGGAGGCCATTGCAGCCATCACGTTTGTTGAACATCCTGATACCGACCCGGACGAGGCTTCGGTGGATGGAACATCATCACACAACGATGGTGGCAGGGATCAGGGCACGGAAGATGCCTCCCAGTCCCCAGCCTCGCATGCCGACCCCTCTGAGAGTCTAGTTTCCCTTCAAACTATCTTCAATGGTTGTACTGATAATTGTGTGGCAATTGCCGACGACCACCTCCTTTCCTGCGACATACCTCAGTGGGTGAAGCCATGTTCTCAATGGTTTGTCCGCTGTATCCTTGACCACATTGTGGAGTCACGTCATTGGCCTCCATTTCCATCGGCGGTTATTCCTACACGTGGTGACCTTAAGAGACTAGTAGCTGCGTCTCGCACTGCTCTGGCTCCACCACCACCTGTGACTGTTCCGCCGTCGCAACAGTCTCAGAACGAGGTCTATACAGCGCCTAATGTCTCGACTGGAGGATCAACCACGACTTACCACATGTCTGGGGCTGGTCTGCGGCTACCAGGCATCCCAGAGGCATCCCCCAGTGACCTGTCGGTATGTAGCAACTCCGTCATCTTTCTCAAACCTCTTCGTGTGAAGAGTAATTCCTCCCGTCTGACCGCTGACAATGCGACCAAACAGGCTGCCACTCTACTCGGCAAACCTACTCCATCCGAGTTTCTGTTCAAGCTCACGGGTGTCGGTTCATATGCAATCTGGCGAGCCACCATTTGCTCTGCAATAGATCATTTCGATTGTAGCCGCCAAGTGTCAGCTGAAATAGTTCTGCGTTGCCTTCAAGAACCACTAAAGTCTCGCATCAGGAAAAGAGTCTCTGCATCTTTGATCCAGGCTGAAGGCCATGTCGCTCTTATCAAGGCACTTGACATCAAGCACATGA
>NW_003202122.1:0-1858 GCF_000006405.1 Perkinsus marinus ATCC 50983 | reverse complement strand
GGAAAAGATACGGCTCGCACACAGGTGTAAGGCTGCGATGGTTCGATGATGAACTCAGACTGAAAAGATCTGGGCTGAAAAGAGCTGAGAACGAGTGGGCGATCCCAATAAAGGGGGCGGAATACAGGAAGCTGATCCACAGGAAGAAGGAGGAGCATTTGATAAGGGGATTTCATGAGCTAGATTGCTCTGAAAATATATCACAGATCTTTGCGAAGGCTCGAGGAGCTAAACCGCGGCCTTCACCTATATTGTTAGAAGACGATAAAACTATTTGGCAGTCTGCCAACAGAATAGCTGACCATTATATAGGTCTAGCTCGGCGACGAGGTAGCGAGGGATGGTTCCGAGGTATCGGTTGAAGATGTGACTTTGATGATAGAAAAACGGCGAAAAAGTTTCTCTTCGGCGCCAGGGACGGACGGTATACGCTTGAAACATTGGCATGAAGCCCCGTGCTGGGTCAAAAGAGTTGGGAAAACTCATAGGTTTCAGCTTCTGAAATGCATTCGTCCCTAGGTCTTGGAAGCATTCCCGCGTGATTGTGCTCAATAAGCCAAAGCGTGATCGCAAAAGCGTCAAATCGCTGAGGCCGATTTCGCTGAATCAAATCAAATCAAATCAAATCAAACGGTTAATTAACGTGCCGGATACGCAGTGTCCCATGATACATCTGAGAGCAACACTCATCAATATCAGACGTATACATAATCGTCGTCGCTCGCGTCATTTATCGCTAAGTAGTCTTGTGATTGTCAAGTTGCGTTTGAGTACATCATTCGCAGTGGCAACAAGGAGAGTAGAGGCAGACTCCGAGATAAATGCAGAGTACACCTGCTCGACCTTCATCCTAGGCCCAAAGAAAAAAAAGAAAAGAAAGCAAAGAGGGATCATGAGCTTTACGTCTAGCAATGAGCAGTTCGGAAGTAATGCAATCGAAAATGCTGCTCGAGCAAATACCGACTTTGCTTATAAACGCAATAAACCCACGCCACATCTCCGAGGATTCGTCGGCCATTGTTTTAGATAAGAGACACCGATGAACTGCATCACAATGGAAAATAGTATTCCATGATATGAGGGACCTCTTCAGATGAATAGCACTGGCCACAGGCACGTGTAATGCTATATACAGAAGGCAGTTGGAGTCCAGGTGGGCAAGCCAAGACCAATCTTGAGGAGATTGTTGCAGCAAGTATCAAGAGCACTAGGCTTTGGAAAAGCAAGTTCATGACCATAAAGTAAAGCACTCCATCCAACCGTCACAACAAGTCTCACAATGAAAACCGGAGCCATAGCTCGATACACGTGTAGAGCAGCAGAAACCGCAGCAGTCGCCTTGGCTTTCCTGTGTAGAGGAGCCCAGAGAACTCTCTTAGAACTGAAAAGATCAACTCCAAGGTAAGAGAAGTTGAAGACAACCTCGATCTCACTATCCCGGAGTGTGAACTGAGAATTGGCGGTCTCCCGCAAGCGATTACCAAGGGGAACAACGAAACTTTTCTCCGGTGCATACAGATTCATGAACCGTTCTGTCCATATCGCAGCGCTATTGAGACGGTTATTCATCTCAGTGACACATATAGGCAAGTTGCGTCCACGAACTAAGATAGTCTGATCATCAGCAAAGAGAAGACGGTTTATAATCTTGATGATACCGTCTGGGATAACTATTTTGGGCGATAGAGACGGCGTACCAACCGCAAGTGAGGTGTGGCATATCTCCATGGATAAGTTGAAGAGGAGGCAGGCAAAAACGCTACCTTGAGGGACGGAACGAGTAGCCACGAAGGGCTTCGAGGTACCACAGGCAGTACCAACACGAACCTTACGAGGTCTCACCATTGAGGCGAGAAAA
>NW_003216317.1:0-1079 GCF_000006405.1 Perkinsus marinus ATCC 50983 | reverse complement strand
CTTCTTTGCAGTCGAGATCGGTTTGTCCGAAAAGGGAAGATCCTAGTATCCTCCATTGTGCGCAAATTCTCCTATTCGCGGCTTTCTTGAGGTCTAGTAGTCTCCGGGATTACTTCATGCGGATGTTTTTCAATCGAGCTTACTCATCACTTGAGTGAAGACGGCTAGTTAGTCTTATACAGTAGTAATGCGATAGTACTCCAACTTCCGGAGCTTCGTTCCGGTTGGCATCGAAGAACTAATCCTCCAGCGCTCGTGCAGATTTATCGGAATGACAGACCTCGCCATGCACACCGGTCGCCATGGGTTCGCGTTCACATATTTCGAGATTTGAGAATACCATAGCGACCCGAATCGGATCAGTCGATGCTGGCAAAAGGGCAACAAGAATGAAGTTTGACTTATATCCCGGTTGAAAAGCTATCCCGTTGGTGCTATCGTTGGATCAACACTCGATTCGAATGAGGTAGATTGTGGTGAGTGCTGTGTGGAATCCACAGTGGATGGAAGGAATTTTCGGAGAAGTGCAAAGTTATTTGCTGCTGCGTATTGGATATTTCGTTGGGAACTGTGGAACGTAGGGAAATATGGGAGAAGGGGGCGCATTCGAATCTGCCATCCGCAGGCCGAGGAATATTGGAATTTCACAGGGTCTGAACTGCGGGTTTATCGTGATGTTTGGGAACACTCAAGCAGGATATGTCGCCAATAGAGAACAGACGGAATGAGGCAAAGCATCCAAGGACAATTCGTGCACATTCCGAGTTGGCCACATATTAATATTATGTCTATTGGAATGCTGAATATCTTAATCGAGTCATCGGTGCGGTGGGAATTCCCGACTCGGGGAAGGTATAATGGCGCACAGGCAACTGACATCTCGACATGCATTCACTCATAGTAGCTTGCATACCCTGTGATTTGCCACTTCGAGCTATGTCACATGTATCCGAGAATCTCGGACCAAGATGAGAAACTCAACACGGGAAGATATCGTTTCACTTCTACTCACTTCAATGGTCCACGAGCAGCGAAG
This sequence comes from Perkinsus marinus ATCC 50983, assembly GCF_000006405.1. NCBI lineage: Eukaryota > Perkinsozoa > Perkinsida > Perkinsidae > Perkinsus > Perkinsus marinus. The sequence continues at coordinate 43 of NW_003216317.1, read as the reverse complement.
AACTACGACACACATAATGAATGAACTCCGAATCAGTCAAGTG
>NW_003203373.1:0-1009 GCF_000006405.1 Perkinsus marinus ATCC 50983 | reverse complement strand
TTGAGTAAATGATGGTTTATGTGACCAGAAGGCGTATCGGGATGGTAGTAGAAGCCATCGCTTACGACCACAGAGGAGGAGCTGAAGAGAGGGTATGATGGTGTAGGGTATGATGATGATGAGAGTACATTAAGGGCAGCATGATGGGTATGCATCTGGGATCCAGCCCTACGTGGTCCAATACCAAATTGGGGATATCTAGCATAAGCAACGTTATTCCCTCCTAATAATGATAGGAGAGCTTCCCCATAGTATCTGATGAGGGGATGCTTATGGCCAAGAGTCGCGTCGAAAGCATATAATGGGGCAGCAGCCTGAAATGTCATCATCATATCCAAGGATCGAACATCATCCGAGCTCACCTCACTAGATGAATCAACACTGGCGTATCTAAGGAGATATTCTGATAAGAGTAAACTCTCTTGTCGATGTCTGAGGTAAGAGGTCGCAGGTTCAAGTCCCAGTTAAAGCATTTATACCCCAAGATTCCCCCATAAGGAATCTGTGATACCGCCAGTCGCTGGGCAAGGAGAGTGTTTGGTATCGACTTGAAACCCCCATCCCACACAAAGTCCGCTAAGAGTGATCGAAGGATAACCTATCAATGATACCGCTATTGCATCACCGAGATACTCATCATAGTCATCATCACAGGCCTGTTCATAGTAAGGTAGTCCCCCTCCTCCCAATGTACTCTACCATCTTCAACTACTAGCTTGGATGAATCGTACTCTATAGGGGTACTCTCGATATGTTGATGACCCATACGATTGTGTAGATATTCACACCTAGCATCATAGTCATCATCATGTTGGTGCATACCCTCATGAATAACATCTCAGTCCATCCCCATGCAGAAGCAAGGTCCGCTGGGGTCCGTCCATGCCCATCAATAGCCTCTAAAAGGGATCTGATACGTATATCCCCACCCAATCGATTGGCTCCATCAATAAGCTTATCCACAACCTGATATCATGATGAATAGGCCTCCACACTGACTACTACTACT
>NW_003217062.1:0-2151 GCF_000006405.1 Perkinsus marinus ATCC 50983 | reverse complement strand
AGCTTGCGGTGCCATAGAGCTTGCGGTGTCATGGACGAGACGAGCTAACGGTATCTGGGTCGATGCCCCGACACTTACAGGTTTCAGTTAAGTTCCTATCGGGACCGGATGGGAGAATCTAATATTAGACTTGTTAGTTGACGCAACAATAACAATGATGATCCAGTCGGATTTCTTGCCGGGTGGACTTCGGCAAAAAGCTCTTCGAACAACATAAAGGCCAAAACAGGGACGTGCATCTAGGCGGCTTCTCGGCGTCGGGTAAGCTCCGAGGCGATCACACCACCGGCAATGAGTGTATATTATACACTGTATAATAACGCCCCTTTCCCTCAGCCCCGATGATGGCAACGTTGGGGGCGCGGCTGGTCAAGTCTGTCGGCTTCAAGGTCAATCTGGTTGGAGTGATGATGCTTTCTGGAATTGTATCGCCTCTAGCTATGTAAGGTTTTCGTGACATGTGGCACGTGTGTTGAGGACCATCCTAGATATCGAGGATGCTTACAGTCTCCGATGAGTGGATTCATTTCCTTTATCGTTGACTAGTTAGTTGTGCTCGCAGAGTAGTCGAATGTCCGAGAAAGCCAGGAGACCCATGTTTAGGTGTCCGATCTACCGATTTGTTGTTGTCTTCAGGCGTTGAGGAGTCTAATGTGCTTCCGCTCGATGGATTGATGAATCGTTGCTTCCCTTTCTACTTCATCACATTCAACGAAGCTATTGACAGTGATGGTGAGTCTCGCGTTTCAGTAAGATCAGATATTGCACCTGCTAAGCAGGTCCTGCTTTGCGTACCTGCGACGCGGCCGTCTCCTGCCCACCGTTCGAACAGGGCCACAATCACAGTAGCGTGGGCCACCAGCGCTCCTGCGGTCAGCCATCATCAGATCTTTGAACATGCTCGTGAGGCTTGCTACGCAGCTACAGCAGGTCTAGGGAAGATAGCCGCTCTAAACAATGAGGCTGAGGCATGTGACAGGGGAGCTCGGAGGGCGAGGAAGGAGGCACATGCGAAGGATCAACGACCCAAGACAATTACTGCAGATCTGTAAGGTAAGATCTGCTACTATGAGCGGTGATGGTGAGCGGGTGTATGCTCTGCCAGTAACTTTGAGATGGGGCCTCTTGAGACGACAACAACTATCTAGGAATCAACATCAAGGCCTGGCAGGCCTGGCCTGCGACAAAACCTCGCAAGCCGAAACGAGAAGAAAGCCATGAGATCCGGTGGAGATCGTCCAACGTCGGGGAGGACTCCAGCTGTTCCCCGAAGGCAACAGTACCAGATTCCCGATTACGGGAGGTTGCACAGCGTCAAAGCGACTAAGAGGTTCGGCTTGGGAGGAACATACTCTAGGATAAATCTCCGCCATTGGGTGCGGCTACCAAATGTGCTCCCATATGGAAAGATCAAGCTCGTAGCAAAGTGCGTTTGATCTCGGATTTCTGACGATCAGGTGTAAACCATCAAGTACTCCCTGATTGGACAATGGTCTATTCTGCTGAATGCGAGATTTTCCATATTATCTCGTCTGCGGCAGAGGGTGACTTCATCATGGGATAATGAAGTCACCCTCTCTGATGATGATCATCCAGTACGATGTCACATCAGCATATAGACTGATAGGAGCGTCCTCCGAAAAGAGATTGATGCAGCTTTGATGCAGCAGCTTTGTCAAAGCACTCGATCTACTTCGCTGTCTACCGTTATCAATGGTGATAGCAGAACTGGCGATGTAGTCCACCATCGACCATCGCATCATCATCACTACACCATCGGATCTTCTCCGTTGCTATCAGCATGCTGCATGCTGATTCGGGATGGTGCATCCCAAACCAACAGGCTGTTAGTAACAGCTGACTCCGTTACCTGTCGTTTGGAGGCTCCTGCTGATGTATACGTGGGATTGAAGGTTGAGATCAACTCACGACCAACCACTCGATCCAGCTCGGGGCGCTTATGCTCGAGCCATGCTAGACGAGACTCCGGACTAGAGTAGATCTCTGTATAAACGGAAAACCAACAATCGAGAAATCCCATCGAGATGAGTATTCCGAGGGAGGGGGTAGTAGCTCGAAATGGTTTTGCAGAGTGAAATGTTATATTCTTCTGCATGACCGTCTGGGGATCTATGGATTCGGTCGGTCGAC
>NW_003207847.1:0-1030 GCF_000006405.1 Perkinsus marinus ATCC 50983 | reverse complement strand
AATCGTAAATATTCGTCTATAATTCATAATAATATTAAGCAAGGAATACGATAGCCAGTATGGAAATATATGCTTTTCTCCTCAACTGAGCTCGTAGGTTTCGTCACCATTTTATGAAGAATCACACGATTTTGGGTATAAGTATACAAAAATCAACGATAATTTCGCAAAATTTCCTCAAAATTTCTATATTCCTAGCAACGCATGTAGTTGACCATGTGCATAAATTCCCGCACTGACGATAGCCATGTAGTGTATATTTTAAAATATTATACAGTACGTGTCAATTTGATATGCAAATGCGTGTCATTTTGGAAGAAAAATTATAGTGAACAAGTTGTTGCTATCACAGTTCTAAACGAGTACTTTCATCACAACACATGTTCATAGCCATTGTTACACTATATATGTTTCACATTGATTTTCATCAACCTCGAAAAATAACACACATTTGCATATCAAATTGACACGCACTGCATTATAAATAATATATTAGGTAATCGTTTCAAGATTGCACATGGTCAACTATATCTGTTGATGATGATATGAAAATTGTAAGGAAATTTTGGAAAACTCTTGTTGGTTTCTGTACACTTCTTTTTCGAGCTCGTATGTAAACTCCTGAGCTCAGTTGAGGAGAGCGAGTATATATTCCTCCAACCCTTCAGGATGATACCATAAATCGCCCTAATCCTCAGCGAGCCGGTAGTCGTATGTTAGCACCTGCTGCCTTCTCCTTTGCAGTGTATACGATGCCACGCATTCTTACACTGAGTAAGTAGGCTTCAATTTTCCCGATGTATGCGTTTTCTGAGAGTCGAAAGAGACATATATTGGAGTTTCACCCTAGTGATATGAAAAACACCGGTGAAAAACATATTTCACGACTTCTATGAAGTTTCACCCAGTTTACGTGAAGTGGCATAATACTCTGTGAAAAACGCGATATTCGCGGTGATATGTAGTGGTTTGAGGAATATATATGCATGTGATAAGATGCATATCTAGATTTTCCATGGCTCTCTCCGAT
>NW_003214170.1:0-990 GCF_000006405.1 Perkinsus marinus ATCC 50983 | reverse complement strand
TCTTCCTCGGGAACGGACTCGTCTACATCTGAGGCCACATTAGGGACAGTAGAGTCCCGATTAGAAGCAACTGACATTGAGTCTTGCTCGGAGTCAGCAGATGACGTTTGAGACGGCGATGATGGGGCAGAACGGGCATCCATCATAGACAAATTAGGGGTCGTGAGGGGCGTTACTTCCGAAACTTGCTCATTGCTAACATCATTATTAGCAGTGGCCGGTGAACTAGGAATACAAACCGAGTCCGGGGAAGTAGGTTGAACAGACGAACCGACAGGAGTAGAGGCAACCGGAGGGTGGCCTTGAATGTCAGACTGGACACTAGTAGGGCCAATATCCTGAGGGCTTACAGGAGGTGGTTGACTTGTAGTACCACCCGAAGGAACGGGCGCCAAGGGAGGATCAGCAGGTGATAATGCTTGGTGACCAGCAGGAGCTACCACTGATGCTGGACTAGGCGAGGTCGGAACCAACTCGATGGTAGGACCGTTATCATCACGTTGAGCTTCTTGGCGAACTTCTGGAGCTGTAACATACGCAGGAGCAACTTGTGGAGGACCAGTCACCACAACTTGCGGGCGAAACGAATCAAGTCCTTGCCAATTAGGACGTTGAGGACCAACTTGTAGAGTTGACCGTTGTTCTCCACCAATGAGATTACCCGGACGAACAACAGGTTGTTGAGGCCTTGGTGGTGCAAAGACTGCATCATTTGCACCAATTAACCCTTCGAACCGGACATGGGGTTGCTCTGGAGGAAGTCCATCAGAGGAGACTATGACAGAACCATGAGTACAAGGCGGGGTAGGTTCACGAGGATCACGAGGAGGTGGAGGAAACTCTTGCATGATCTCCTCGATGTTATCAGGTTGAAGAGGATCAACCTTGATATGATCAACACTTAGAACCTTAACCCGTCTTGTCGGAAGATGAAATAAGCGAACAACCTTGATAGGATCAGTAGAGCCTATGATCTGAGTAATAAACCAA
>NW_003209825.1:0-1139 GCF_000006405.1 Perkinsus marinus ATCC 50983 | reverse complement strand
TTGAAGTCAACGAACTCCTCGACCTCGCCCGTAGCCGAGAAGTCTAACGAGTGAGATTTCTTGGCAGGAAACTCGAAACCCCACTGTCCTCCCAGACGAATGATCTGCTCTCGAAGGTTGCGGACTGCCACAGAGTCACCCAGGAGGCAGATATCGTCCACGTATTCCCAATGCAACAGTGGAAGGTCACCTTCACAGGACCCGCACGCTGACAACGCGGCTTCGATCAGGCAAGAAAGGGCTTCGCGGAGAACGGCCGGGCCGCAGCGTAGGCCGAAGACCAGTCGGCGTGCGGCGAAGCGACGGCCGAGAGACCTTATGACGGCCGTGTGATCGTACAGTCTCACCCGATAGAAAGCGGTGGCCGCGTCGAGAGTGTAAAAACTGAGGCGACGGAGGGAAGGTAGCTGCTCCGCGCGCGCTCGGAGCGAAATAGCAGCGAGAGCGACGCGCACCTGCGCGAGGATTGTTGCGCATGAGTCCCCTGGATACGAGCTCGGCGGAGACGTTGCGTTACCACGTCGTAGGTCGACACAAGGCCGAACCTTTTGGCCTTGTACCACCGGAAAGGCGATAGCTTCGGGCAGGCAGGACTGTTCGTTGGTTTCCTCGATAGAGAGGGGTTCCCACCAACCGCGTTCTTGGAAGCGTTCAAGTTCCTCCAGATAGGATTCTTGTTGAGAGAGACTCAGACGTGCGAAAAGGCTTCGAGAGTAGTCATGTACGGGCCCTTGCCGCACCAGCGGCGACGAGGACCATCGGACCTCGACAGTATGACTTTGATCAGGGCAATCCTTGGCCTTGCCTTTAGGGAGGGGTCGCAGACGGATCGAATATTCCGGGGCAGCCTTGACCTGACGCCATTGCTCCCCCAACTTCGCCGTGCGTCCGGCGCACGCGCTCTCCTGAGCGGGTCCACCCACAGCCAGGAGCTCATCAATGCCTCGTTCGCAGCGGTAAACTACGTGCTCGCGCTCCTCAACCACGGTGATGGGAAGGTCTTCTTCTGCGAGCGCCACGTACTTCAGACAGCCATCCTGGGCGAGATCGGGGGACGAAGAATAACTCGAGGGTTTCACAGGGGTACGAACGATGACCTGGCGCGAACCCGATACCTCGTCGAAACACAGAGAGACCTT
>NW_003215972.1:0-1393 GCF_000006405.1 Perkinsus marinus ATCC 50983 | reverse complement strand
AAGTTGCTGTTAGAGGCTGTTACAATTCTTCTGCCTGTGTGCGTAAATACGGCTTCCGTGTCAGCTAAGAAGTGTCGTATTTTAGTTCCCACCGAGCATCCTTGTAAGGTACTCGGCTTGAGATGGAACCCCACCGACACACTTTCCGATTGTGAAGGCCCTAACTTCCCACCTTGTGTCTTGGCCCTATCCGAGGACAAGGTCCTTCTCACACGCAGAGACGTTATGAGCTTAATTGCTCAATGTTACGATCCGCTGGGATTCCAAAGTAATTTGCTACTCCGTATGCGTCTTATCTTGAGGCGTGAACTGGAGAAAGATCCGGTGTCTGATTTAGACGAGTTCATTGGTGTTGAAGCATTCAAGACACTACAGGCTACTATGATGGACTTGGCATCGGTACCATTATATGTGATTCCGATTTTAATCTAGTCCGCTGTAGCGCACATTTAATTCAGGCAGCTAAGCTGCCATGGTCCATAGTTCGTAAAGAGCTAACATCGTGCTTAGAAGTGGCTTGTTTGTATTCTGAAACCACTCGCGCGATGGCGTCTGTTAAATTGTCTGTGCCTACACCGGAACTGTACACCGATAATGAGGCCAACTACCATCGGTTGGTCAAAGCCTTCAAACTTTTCTCTCAGTCGAAGGAATACGATGTCTTTCGATCTGGCTGGAAATCATCTGCACCTGCTGCGTGGGAGTTGCGGACTCTGTTCAAGATCTCCCAGCTCTTGGTTCCGCGTGGTGGGAAGGTATTCCATCTACCTGGTAAGAGAAACCCCAGTGATTATTATTCGAGGGGTCTGACATTGAAGTGCCTCCCCCAAGACGACCCACTGTTGATAGAGGCAGTCAGCTGTGCTCGTGGCCGTCCTTCCTGTGTGGACGACAATAAATTAAGTGACGACTTACCGGCCTTACCATTATCGGTTGTTGTTGATGACGATTCTGATACCATTAAAGCATTGAAGGATTACGTCTGTCTTAAGCAGAAGGACGACCCTGAATTGAGGAGTCTTCTCTGCCCTTCTCCTAATTCGAAACCGGATAGTAGGACCCTTCGAAAGTACTCCGTGGTCATTGGTCCATCCGGCAGATCTAATGATGGTTATGTTATCAATTCTGTTACCCGTGGTCTAGTTGTACCTCGTGAGTTGAGACGAGAAGTATGTGATAGACTTCACTTGTACTTTATTCATTTGGGCGCCTATAAGATCTACAGGAGTATCAAGTCGGACTTCGATGCTGGTCCTCTCTCAGAGTACTTGAAGGCCCAAAAGCGCTGTGTCATTTGTCAAGCGCAACGGCAGTCTCGAACCGTTAATCATACTTTCGGTTCTCAGCTTACCAAAGCAGCTCAGCCCTGGGAACTCTTAGGAATCGACCTTAT
>NW_003201927.1:0-2179 GCF_000006405.1 Perkinsus marinus ATCC 50983 | reverse complement strand
ATGAACAATGCAGCACGCGAGTACATTTCCCGACGGACTGTATGTCAAGGACAGCCTCAACATAAAGACTTCCCTAAAAGCGAGAATCATAACGCTGTTTCTTAAATAATCACGCCCCTATACGGTGGAATAGGCTCGTAACAAGCTCGAGCAAGGCTGGTAACATTAGGGATGGCACGCCTTGAGGACAATATCCGGAGGGGTAGGATGTGACGGGTCATAACCATATATCCATGGACCATGGTGTATGGTCAAAGTATCACGGAATAGATCCAAGGTCATGGCCTTTCCTGTCATCCACCAATCCTCTTGACCAACTTGTGTGCGATTGTCCATAAGAGAGAGTAAAACATCCAACCCTTTTTCCTCTCTTTTCAATACCAAAATATTGAAGGGATAGTTCACTGTGTCCGCTACCGATTGGAGTTCTTTCACGGGGATGGCATCATTGTAGACGACCATGTGCGTAGCATCAGAGCGGAGGGCCACACTTAAGCCCTTGCCGTGAGCAAATTGGCAAAAATGATGATTCACAGGCTGAAGACACGCGCCATAGGTTAAGCGTATCTCAGGCTCACCGTTCATCACAATCTCTGATTGGCCGTGGCTGCGGGGTAAGTACAACATACGGGTCAAGGTCTTGACGCCCAGACCCATGGAGGTAACGAACCCCTTCAATTGATAGGTATCCGGTAGCCTCAGACTCTGCTCATCTGGTGATCCACCCGGTGATGCTGTATACAATATCTGGCTATATCCGATAGATGCGATGGTATTGATCTTCGTTAGCCCATATATTTTGAAATCACCGAAGGTCGCATTGTACATCCACTTGTCCTCATACGGTCTGAACGCCATAATAAGCTTGGACGGAGCGTCCTTCTCAGCACAGTACATACCGCGAGGCCCCTTATAAGCCGCTGATACCCACGGGATGGCGCCAAACAAGAAGATTGCAACGATATAGGTAGATGGGAGAACCATGCGAAACAAAGCTGTGAAAGCAGTACACCCTGAACCTCATTAGAACGGGGAACCAGTACGGCTACACTCAGGTATCCAGCGAGTTGACTTCGGCACTAGATCTCGAGCATGTTGTGCACAGTATGGATCATTTCCTCGCCATACAATCATATCCAAAATCGACACAGTCTCTATAAAGGATATCATGTGTAATTCAGGCAAGGAAGACGTGCACGCACAACGATCTTTAGGGGATGATTGCCCGCACAAGCGATCAGTGCAACCGAATCATCAAGAAAGGCCTGCTGCCAGAAAAGTAAGAGAATCACCCTCAGTCCGGAAGTTTGAATCGCTCATCAGTGATCAATTCACGTCCAATATATCCCATCAAACACACTATTTCGAACCTTTCTAGTGAATCTCACAAAATAACGTGCTAATAAGTGTTCAAGTGACGAGAATTTGATCGAGCTATGTTTTACAGAGAAAGTCGTTGGTGTGGTAGGCTCTTCTGAGTTTCTTCGACGTTGTCCTCGAGCCGGGCCGAAAGAACTATGTGGGAGATGCACAACGTCCATCTAACGATACGCCAACTCCTGTGCGATCGAAAAGGAGTGTCTTTCATCGAAACTTAGAGGGAGATTTACGGCGTGAACTCCGCGAGCTGAGCAATGCCGACGCACAGCGACTAACCTGGCTGGCAGTGGGTGTGGTAACGATGAGGCAAGCGCACTTGGAGGAAGTTCAAATCGAAAGCAAAGATATTTCGAAGGCCTGCGAAGTGAATACGATGGAAGGAGTTGAATTTATGTTGAATGTGTTTCTCGGTGACAACAAGGATGGATCCCGTCCAGGTCCTGTCTTCGATGAATCAGCGCTCCGCGTGAAATTCGAACGGATGGGAAACCCTCTCCTTCGAACCTACTCTGTACGGGATCGATTCAAGCGGCATCGTTACTCTTTAGAGGGAAGTCTTTTCATACTGATGACCACTTTTGCTGAAAGACTATTTCCTTGATAGTCTTTATAGCAGAGATGTACACTTCGTGGAAAGATTTCTCATTTCTCATAGCAATAGTGATCACATGTGGTCCGTATGCCATACGGCAATGCGTTATCCAAATATGAGAGTGAAACATGGAGGGATACCATCATGAACGATTCTCTTCCTGTTGATGTATAGCATTAGATCACGACCGGAGTTATAGATATACTC
>NW_003214813.1:0-995 GCF_000006405.1 Perkinsus marinus ATCC 50983 | reverse complement strand
ATCATAACAGTACTCGTAGTGCTGCTCAACAAGGCTTCTTTCATTATTGCTGCTATGCCATCCCCAAGGGATGCCTCCGTACCATTAATGTGTCTACACCATTTTAAAATACTATTTCGCCTTTGACAAATTCCATCGGGCGGGCCATCCCAAGACATACCCTATAGTCAGTTCCGCAGGAGCACGTGATAGGAAGATCAATTTCGTCTGTACGACCAAGTAACCTCAGATTCGACGAATTGTGGGGATCATTAGCTTGGGGCAGGTATGCCATTCGAGTACTGGTGTTCAATACAAGCCAGAGTTTTGGGCAGTAATATAATACACCTCGTTGAATTACCGGAGCTACTTCGGTCAGGACATTGGTCTCGAACTCATGCTTCTTGAAAATCGACTGAACCGAGGTAAACATTGGAATGGCATAGCTGCCCCTCTGAGGAAGTCGAGCTCGCTGATGCTGAGTCAAGCCTTCAGAGGGTGTAGCATTAACATCATCGAGGGGGATTCAGTTTCATATTGCAATTGAAAATGTACTCTCTACTTCATCGCGTCATTTCTCTCATTGGAATATTGAGGTTTTATCGTCTTGGCTGTGTGAACGGTTACACAGATAGTCTTGTATAATCGGAGACTGATTCGAATGCATCGGACTTCAGTGACTAATTCGAATGAACTGGATTTCAGTGATTCTGGCGATATATAGATATATGATGATATCAGACCTCCGTGTGACCTTTTAAAGGATTTGTCTCCGTTTATTGGGAGCCTTCGAGACACGATCGACTTCGATATTGAGCGAAGCACAGAATGATATCACTCCGTGGGGAGTCTCCACCAAGGGTCGTGGAGAAATTCTTTGAGTGAATCGTATCCCTGGCTGCTAGCTTGTAGCCTCTCCCAAGCGAGCTCGCCTGGTTTCTCCCACGACGAGTGAGTTATGAGCCCGTTTCACTGGTTCCTCAGCAACCATGGGCTCTCGCATCCTAACTTTCTTG
>NW_003211033.1:0-2046 GCF_000006405.1 Perkinsus marinus ATCC 50983 | reverse complement strand
GAAGCCCCCCGTAATTGTGACGCTGGTTGTGCCTCGGATACTCCTGGCTCCTACTGCAAGTACTGGGCTACACCAAGCACCTGCCATTCATCCAATGCGCCATGCACTTGCGAGGCTGCTCCAGTTACCACTACTCCAAGTGAAGCCACCGATGAGGTCACTGAGACTACCACAATTCAGGACGGCACAACTGCCGCTCCCGAAGAAACCAATACGGCCACTTCTGTTGCTGTCGACACTACCGGAATTGTAACTACAACCGATGCGGCTGATGTTACTACCGACGCTCCTGTCGAGCCTACTACTGTTGCACAAACGACCAGCACAGCAGCTCCCTCGGAAGTAACTACATCTCCAGATGTTACTGGAGAGGCCTCATCCACCACATTTGCTGTTACTACAACAGACGATGTCGCCACCAATGCGGCGACTACAGCTGACTTTCCAGTCACTACTATCAGTGCCGCAACCACCGTTGATGTCACCACCGAAGCTCCAGCAACAACGACAGAGGTGACCGATTCTCAGGCTACCCCCAGCCCGAGTGTGTGAAGACATTTTGGAATGAAGCTTAGAAGTGTTTAATGAACCGCATTTTGACTAACCCGCGGTATCGCATGCTATCTTGATAACGAGTGAATGAGTATTGATCGAAAGAGTTGCGTCGATAGAGTCGTTCGGCTTTCACATCGCATAAGCTTCTTTCATGCAGCTCATGGGCGGCGTCGTTATGATGCATTTTAAGTATACGTATAGTGAAACATCACGATGACGGATGATGCTGGTCGACAAGCAGCAGTCCTTCGTAAACGCTTTCACTTTAGGTTTCGGGTTAGTAGAGAGGCGACTCGCAAGTATGGTAGGATAATCCTCGATTTGGCAGGGAAGGAGTGTAGCGTAGCTTCGATCGACCAATTCCAACACCGAACTCATATGGACCTACCGACTGTAGTTTCCTTATGAATGTACCGTGCAAGCACCCCTCATCGCAACCTTTGATTTCAATGGCTTAGTGTCATTCACGAAGATGATGAGAATGATATATCGCGATGAGAATGCAGTTGGTCTTATCAACTCAGCAACAACGTGTTGATGTTCGCAGACGTCGACATCTCGGCGATTTGAGCTACGCATGTAAACCTCAACGGTTAACCATGTTCCTGCCTCAACCACTCGGCCAAAGTGTCTAACATTAACTTCGATGGGACGAGTCATACTATCCAAAGGGAAATCCATCCCTATATTTGCTTGCCACTAGGTATGGACTATACCCACTGCGGGGCTATGACTGTTTAGTATCATCTATCGGGCCGGTCTCAATGCAAATCCACCGTCAACCTCCGCAACTTCAAAAACATTCCACATCCACGGGACAAGATTTGCTCTGCGATTGCGTTATCCCCTTCACTACGAGGCTTTCGTTAAAAGCCTGTCAGCTTCGTGGAGAATGAGTGTATACCGCACTGAGCAAAGTATCTTGTGAAACGAATGGGCGATACGTATGCTCGCCACAACAAACAAGGAACAATCAGTGAGGTTATCGACCCTGGATGCTATGACAGCTCGTAAGTTGGTAATTGTGCACATCACACTCGAAGTGTGTCTTCTTAATCTTCAAGTTAGTCTCAGCTTCCCGTCGCTCATTTGCATTTGTCTATGGTGGCTTCACGGTCTTTCTCCGCTGTATTCGTCGCCTTCTGTGCCTTCCAGGACATCAAATTCGTGACGGGCAACGCCACTGACTGCGACACTGAGTGCGCGACAACTTACCCTGGGTCATATTGTAAGTATTGGAAGACGCCAAGCACTTGCTTCGGCTCGGATGCCCCGTGCTTCTGCGGCACGAGTGAACCGACTGAAGCTCTCCGAGGTTCCACATCCTCTGCTGCAATGACGGATGAGGTTACTGAGGCCGCTACAAGCGAAGGAGGTACGACAGCTGCTCCCGAAGCAACGAGTACGACTGGTTCTGAAGCTACTGTCGAACCCACAGTAGCGGCCAGTACAGCTGCTATGACCGATGAGGTTGCTGTCACTACTGCAGCT
>NW_003212948.1:0-1335 GCF_000006405.1 Perkinsus marinus ATCC 50983 | reverse complement strand
ATCATCATAGGTTATATAACAATATGAGGTCGAGTAACAGTGATGATTGAATAATAACATAACTCATAATAGAACGGAAACTTGTCCATCCTCTTCTTCTCCATCTTCATCAAACATGCATATCGTTCTTGTTCTTTTGTATTTGATCCCCAAAAGGATCCTCAAAGAACTTAAGCAGTTTCCTTTCCTCTCCCGAGTTAGCAGGGAAACCATCACGTCCAAGCCGCAGGGACAGTACATCTTTCCGAACCTATCAATCGAGAGATCTCCAGATCGAACCCTGGTACGGAGCTTATTCTTCACTTCTGGAATGCCACCAGTTTTCCAAACTCCATCTGCTGAGTCTGGCATCTGATATTTATACCTATTTATGATACAATTATCGATCACTTGATCGATAATGACTATCTTTACTTTTCTATCCTAAACTTCCCCCTCACTGATGCAACCCTCTCCTTCTCATCCTCTTTCCATATATTATCCCACCAATTCGTTATTGGTGATAGAGCCTTCGCTATCACCGTATTCCTTTCTGCATCTAAAGAGTGTTCAATACGAGGGCTATTATAATAGGCTAATATAAAGGGTAGTGCTACATTGACCAGAGTGTAGATAAGGAGATACGAAAATGAGGAGGAAGAAATTTCAAGTAATAATCACTCTTGTTAGTTGTCAGACGTGTGTACCTGTGGTGGCTATATATTAATGAGGAAGCCTGCGAAAGATTCTGGAATATAATAGAAATGGCTTAGAGTAGTAAAGCATCGACTTTAACATTGTATGCTGCGTTCATCATCATCATCATCACAGTTAATGAATATGACTATTCGCTTTATATATAACAGTATATATATCCTCAGGTATTGTATAAGTATTTATATAAACCTACATTATCCTGATCATAGTCAGTGAAGAGTGAATTAAACCCATCAATGCTAACAACATCTATACACCACTTGATGATAAGAGGAATGCTCAACATGATGATGATGACTTATTGACATGGGTACGTATTAAGTTAATAATATCATTATATGAATGGACGCACTCCTGGTATAAGTAGCCTCTAATGACACCAATTGAGTACCTCCTCTCTGCTTAGTATCCCCCATGAAGTGTGATCCTTGACTATTGCCATGTGTTGTTGTTGATACCCCAACACCAGCTCCTATGAACTTGGCTCTCTTGCCATCAATCCTCATCATCATCATACCATCAGGTGATGATGATGCTGGTAAACCTGGGTTAATGACCTCTGTTGATACTGCTGTGCTATTGAGTTGGAAATAATCCTGTCCTAGATCTGATGTAGTTACCAAATCTTTGGATAAGTTA
>NW_003208506.1:0-1314 GCF_000006405.1 Perkinsus marinus ATCC 50983 | reverse complement strand
AGGGTCTACTAGTGGCGACTGGTTCTCAAGCAGATGATGATGATGTGTTGAGATCCTCGATGAGACGTTGGTTGATGGTGGAGTTGGCATAGGGATAGAAGAGCCAATTAAGAAGACCGGTTGGTGAAGAAGCCGACCTCCCCTGCTAAGGATGGTGACTCGAGTCTCTCGAGTCGAGAGAGGAGGACCTGAATCAAGGAGTAAGTCGATTATCGTTGTTTGTTGCGGAGTCATGGAAGAACTACGTTAGCACCGATATGTTACAGGAGCAAGTGCGGTCCTATCTTCTCCGCGAGGTTCGGGTTCCATGACCGGGACGAGAAGCAGGTCATGATAGAGGTGGATTGTGCTGCGGCGTACAGAAATATACCAATCAAAGTATCTGAAAAGAAGTACTGTATGAACTTCCTGCCATCGAAGGGGGAGAGTAAGGCAATACTCCTTTGTCATTCCCGCCTCCCATTTGGGCTAAGTCCGTCTGGGTTGCTGTGGGTTAGAGTATACAGTGTAGTTATAGTAATTAAGAGGTTGATTGCTTTCCCTAATAAAGAGGGTATTCAGCTGTATATTGACGATTTGAATTACATTACTTGTAGGGGCGCTGCAGCATCGAGGTTAGTAGCAATATCGCTCCTCCATGTGGCCCTGGGAAGCGAGCTATCTTATCATAAAATAAGAGTATCTTCGACACTGGTGATACTGGGATTTGAGTGGGACTTGAGCACTGCTGAAGTGGCGGTGACTGCAGATAGACAGGCCAGGTTGGTGAATCAGATCGAGCTCATATTATCATCGGGAAATGATAATAAGGCAGTGTCGATCCGCGACTTACAGTCCATTGTGGGTAGGGCGGCTTGGATGGCGCGGATTATTTGCCAGTTCCGTACTTGGCTTAGACCATTATATGGTCGATTGGGCATGCTGAACGAGAGGGGATCCGTGGGATTAACCTGACAACGGAGTCGTCTGATAGTTTACGGTTTATTTCACAAACACTACAAAGCCCGACATGTATAAGATCGAATGCCCTGGCACTCCTAGGAGCTGGCGCTATTACGGAGGATAATGAGCCAGTGGGGATAGTAGTTTCTGACGAGTATTGTAAAGAGTAGTACAATCAGAATACCTGTAGTACTGTACTACTAGTACAGGCTTTTCACTTGATGACCATAAATGGCCCGATTGGACGGTTAGATAGACTATCCCACATGATGTCGATCATTTTAACCTATTTTATTTGCCATCATGTGTCGCCGACGATTAGGCGGCGAAGGGCCCCACATTCACAAACTATGGTCACACAAGTGAGTATTA
>NW_003204544.1:0-1062 GCF_000006405.1 Perkinsus marinus ATCC 50983 | reverse complement strand
CCGGTTCCCTCCTCCCCTGGACAAAGTTGAACATTGAGTTAGAACAAACCATTCCAACGTTGTTCGAGGGGAAGGGGCGGTTCAGCCCATCCTCTCCAAGTGAATTGAGAAACATATATTGTGAGGGGGACTAGCTCAAATGGTAGAGCGCTCGCTTAGCAAGCGAGAGGCACCGGGATCGATGCCCGGGTTCTCCATATAGGAATGTTTTTAGTCGGTTCCGCCACCGGCGCTCCTCATCTGGATGAAAGCGTAAGGTCATGTATGTAACATCGTGATAGCTCAAGCAAGTGCGCTCCCAGTCCGTACATATTTTCGGGTTGTAAACTTACTCGCGCCATCACTCTCTCTGCTTCTTTACAGTAAGACGCGCACCCAGCCCTGGCTCTCAGCGCCGTTCTCGGTGACTGGTGACACTTGAATTCATGATAGTATTGATATCTGGGTGAATGGTTCCACTATCCTATGAGGTCAGTGTCACACATCATCGCTTACTGTTTCGACAGACACGAGCAGGATTTCTCTCGTCAATTGGCAGTAGCCTTCTAGCAATGGGATGGTTACACATTCTGCGTACGTATTGACTGAGCCCGTCGCTTGCGCATGAATTCTGAAGGAACACGACGAAAGTGCTGATTCTCGAGTTCGTCATGCATTCAACTTCAACAATACCTCGGCGAATCGTATACATCGGAAAATTTTCGATTTCCGATGTAGTCTAGCTGGTTAGGATTCGTGGCTTTCACCCACGCGACCAGGGTTCGAGTCCCTGCATCGGAAAATATATATTTGATACGGTGTTTTCCAGGATTGTGTTGAGCGCAAGGATGGGGAACTGAGTAAATATCACAGGTGCGTTGTTTTGTTCAAGATATCTGGCTCGTCACCGGTTCCCCTCCTCCCCTGGACAAAGTTGAACATTGAGTTAGAACAAACCATTCCAACGTTGTTCGAGGGGAAAGGGCGGTTCAGCCCATCCTCTCCAAGTGAATTGAGAAACATATATTGTGAGGGGGACTAGCTCAAATGGTAGAGCGCTCGCTTAGCAAGCGAGAGGCACCG
>NW_003207861.1:0-921 GCF_000006405.1 Perkinsus marinus ATCC 50983 | reverse complement strand
TGCACGGACCCCTCAGTGCCTACAGCCTTGCGATTCCCCTCCGAAAGCTCCAAGTAACGCGCGACAGCGCAACCAGCTGCAGTATCCTGAGCAACCGACACGACACAGCTGACACTGCGCAACCATCGGAGCAGACAATACGGCCGATGGTTGCGAGGACAACACCGACAAGGAGGACTAGCCAGCACTAATGACGAGTCTCACAATAGCGTACCACAATATGCTAAGTCGGGCTGCTGCTGCTAGCATGGTGCCAACGCAGTGCACCGATCAGGCACCACACCGGTGCTAGGTGGATGGAGCGCTCCTCCCTTTTCGCCTCTTTTTGCGCGCTGGGGGAGGGGCCCCGGGCGCGCGCATTATAGCCGGTAGGAATTCACAGCAAAAAAGACCGAGTACGAAGCCGATTTCGTTAATGACAGTAAGGATTGCCCTGAAAATAGGTGCAATCGACTCCTCTCGTCGAGCTGAGTAATAATATGGCAAAATTTTTCAAATATTATGAGCCGTTTACGAGAAATAACCGATTTAGTCTTTTCCCACTCAATGTAGGGAGGCATGACATGGGAGTACTGTATCAACAATCAGTCTAGTCCAGCAGGTAATGGGCGTGCGCTGTCACACGGGAGACCCAAGTTCGAATCTGGGTTGAGGTATATTCCGGAATAAATCCCCGTACTCAGAGTAGGTCAGTGGGTTGGGTGTTACAGCGATAAGTGCAACGGCAATCAGTAGGATAGTGTCCGTGGGGTCGCGGATGACCACCCACCAGTGTACAAGTAGGTCTGAACTAGTCTGAGCATCAAGCGTTATTATTGAAGCATCATATTTTATATAGGTAGTTTGGTCTAATGGTTAGTCTTCAGGTTGGTCATACGGATGATCCAGGTTCGAATCCTGGATATATAAATTTTATAATTT
>NW_003213499.1:0-2093 GCF_000006405.1 Perkinsus marinus ATCC 50983 | reverse complement strand
GGCGATCGATAATAAGGTGGGAAATCCTTGAGGCTTGCCTCGTCTCATCGTGTCTTTTTGTATGTAGGCGTATCAGAGTCGAATATGCTATTTGACTGATGCCTGCATCTGGATGTGTGCTGATCTCTATTTATTCGGGGACACCGAGAATGGGGATGCTGAATGCCCACCTGCTGAAAGCGATCCAGAATCTTGGCGGCGCGCAAGATTCTTGACACCCGATGTCACAATGGTATGGTGAATTTTCGTAGTGTTTGTTGTCGGAGTATCTGATTTCAGAATCCACTGGCGTCGCCGCTGCATGCTGACCTAACTCCACTTAGAGACATCCCTATTATCGTTCAGGTAGAGCCTTGTGAAGTATCAGATCTGCGTTGCCCTTCCCCTGTTAGAGTGGGGACAGCGAGGGTCTGCTTGTGGACACTCTTGCATTGGCGCGAAGAGCGAAAGTGTATGGTCTGTCGAAATTGTCCATCGAGGTTTATACCGACATGTTTCATATCTTCCCGCTTTTTGCATGGGTGAGAGATGGGGTCTCCGCGCTTGAGATTGGTGAAGCTTCTTCAGCTGCTGCCGTCGGGCATGGTCGCCGTTAACCGCATGTCCAAATTTCTGGCAAAGCGAATATGTCTATCAATGAAGGGCGCCACGACATGTCCTATGGAGAGTCCAATGGTTTCCTCGACGGTATCGGTGGTGGAAAAAGACGGAGCGATGCAGAAGCGAAGAATATCTGCCTGGAATGGCGCCACCAGTCCAGGTAGGTCATGAGCTAGGCCATGGGGATGAGTCGTAGTGTTCCAGGAGGTGAAATGATGGTCTCCGGTGTAATGGCTCCCCTTGGAGTTCAACCTTCTGCGTCATCTGATAGCTCATCGAGTGATGATGATGACGAGGAGTATGGTCAAATGAGAACGTCTTTCAAAGTAAGATTGCGATAGGCTACATCAAAGTGTAGTGGAGATAACCTTGCCGTCTTAGTCCGTAGTCAGCGTACCTCACGGCTGCCACAAATTGGTTAATAGCCCGGAGATTTGCGAGAACCTCTGCCAGTATCATTTGCGGAAGCATAGCAGCACTCCCGACTGCACTCAGGAGAACGGCGGTGTGGCCCCCACTGTTAAGGTCGGCTATCATATTCGTATCGTTTTAGCGCGACAGCAATTCTGCCCAGTGTTGAGTACTCTCAGCTGCTCGTATCCGGATTGTTATTCACATCTCAAAATGCGATAGTCTTAAATGTTGTATTTTGCATGTTTCAGGCCAGCTCCCCTGGCGCCGACACATTTACCGTTATTACGAGTTAAGTCGAATACATGTTGCATCCATATCATACTAGGAGTCTCATTTTTTGTCCTGATCACTGCATGAGAATTGAGCTCAATACTGGACGCTCTGGGCTTTGCCTCAAACCCTCAGGGTTTTCAGTATCTTACACGTGATGATCTCGCCGTCGATTCGTTTCTCGTCACATCTAGAAAGATGGTGACAGGACACTGGTACAACGGTGCCAGACCGCCAATGCAGGCGGGATTGATTAAGTCCGATTGAACTCACTGGAGCTACTCCGAGGATCTTTTACTACTCCATCATAAGCCTCAGAATGATCTGCCGATAAACGTTATGCATAGATGTAATCTGCTTCAAACCAATTACCTCATGGCTGGCTTGTTGTGAATAG
Organism: Perkinsus marinus ATCC 50983; assembly: GCF_000006405.1. Taxonomy (NCBI): domain Eukaryota; phylum Perkinsozoa; order Perkinsida; family Perkinsidae; genus Perkinsus; species Perkinsus marinus. Next base: position 412 of record NW_003213499.1, on the reverse strand, counting down.
CTTGAACATTATCATCATCGTACTAGCGTATGACTCTCCTTAGATCTCCCAGCCGCATACTTCCCTCCTTTCCGCATTCACCGTCTTAAACCTGGAGAACTTTGGCCTGACGATGCGCTCAAAAAGGTAGCTACTAACCTACAAGGAACTCGCTTGGGGCTTCATGGGATGATTTGGTCTCTAAAGCGAGAAGCCGCCGATGGGAAATGCCCACCAAATCTTCGCAGCCAGAATTGAGCCCGAAAACCGCGGTTATCGCTTGGGCAGCTTGATGATTCGTCGCTGATGAGCTGTGGACGATGTTCATGAAGGTGATGTTGTAACTGACATTCATTATTGTCTTGTGATCACTAACTTCTGTATCGAGTTGTTCGTTGTTGGTGCTGGGCTGTTATGGTTTTGCTGACTGGGG
>NW_003200196.1:0-2326 GCF_000006405.1 Perkinsus marinus ATCC 50983 | reverse complement strand
CACTGTATAGAAAACTCCTGAGCTCAGCTGCTGAGGAAAGCGATTACATATATTCATACTCCAACACTGTATAGGAACTCTGAACTCAGCTGAGGAAAGCGAACATATATTCATACTCCAACACTCGCGTTTGTCCGATCGAGAATTCACAGAAAAAACGATGTTGATGATGAATTCGCGTGCTGAAGGTATGTACTGCCTGTGAGCGAGTCTACTATGTCAATGTGTTAATTTTTTTACGGTATTTTTCTGTACATGTGTTCGTTCTCGTTCGCACATTCTGTGTGCGCCATCTAGAGACTGAAAATACATGTGCGGAGAAACCTTTTTTACAGAACGAATTTGGAGCTAAAATTTCGAATGTGAAGCTCTCTGTTTTATTGCATGGAACCTGTTCGCAAAAATTTTTATCGTACTTTTCTGCACGCCGATTATTTCCGTCACTGGTAGATGCTTTGGAAGTCGTTTGGAAGTTGGCGGCAGATGGTCGTGAAAAAACGGCATGCGAAAATTGGCAGAAAATTTTGGGAAGAAAAAATATTGCGTGAATCGATGGAAATATGGCGGATAGAAATCGGGTAAACTCTGTCGAGATTTGGGATGGTATCAGCGATCACGACGATAGGAGGATTGTGCGGAAGCGCACGGCGAAGGATTTGATAGCCTCCAAAAGGGAAAGAAGGTTGGAAACAACTCTATTGAGTATCTTGAACGAGTGGCTGAGCTGGGTGAGAGAGTTTATGGGAATTCGGTGGTGATTTTTGGTCAGGTGCGCAGCGCGAAGATTTTCCGGGAGATATCTTTTGCGAAAGCTGAGATGCGGAATCGAAAATTAGTGGTTGAGATGATGAGGGAGTGGCGAGATGTAAGTTGATTTGTCGCGCGCCACGAAATTATTTGAGATACGAAGCTCCTCCGCTCGATGCATTGGACACGTAAGAAGCTGATAGTTGATGCATTTAGGTAGCTGATCAGAGTGCAACTCGGCGACGACGCGCACAGCGAAGATTTCAAGACGCGCATGGGAGGAGAATCTTGGTAGATCCAAATGGTTAATAATTATAAGAATAATTCCAATATATGGCGGAAAGTGTAAAATTTCATATGATGGGATTTTCTCTTCAGAAAGGCTGGTTTCGAGAGGCAGTGGTCGCGCGGCGAGATCGTCTTTATAGCGTACTTTGTGATGAATACCTCCGCAGAGAGAAGAAAATGAAAATGAGGTGGGATGAGGTTGTTTTTTTCTGTATGAAAATCGCATAGCTGGATTTTACGGAGCATTATGGTATGAGCTGTACCTCAGTGTGGAAAAATATGCGCATGAACAACTGCATATGTAGGTGACAATGTTTTTATTGGTTTCTGAAGACTTCTACCCTAATTCGTATATAAACTTCTATAATGAGCGAGGAAACTCCTGAGCTCAGCATATATTCCTCTAACACTGGTTTTGCTAAGTAGCTGATGCGAAAAGTTGTGAATTTATTCATGTTGAAAGCGAACATATATTCCCACAATGTTCTGGTTGACGTGGGATCATCTGTGAATTTTCTCGTGAGCTTATCTGAATCATCAAGAAGACTTGTTCCGAGTGGGACCGCTGTCGAAAATTTCGATGATCTGTTGTATGTTTAGGAGAATCTTTGGAAGTTGGAAGGAATCTTTGGAGGCGGTGAAGAAGATCGCTCTGAGTATATTAGCGATGGTGGATAATCGGCGGCGCTGGAGTATTATGAAGTTGAGATTGTGAGAGAATTGTTGCTGCTGGGATTCGAACCTGGGCGCATTGTAGGTTTGTGTGTGAGGAGAGAACCTCATGTCGACTCGCTGAGCTGTTTGCTAGTCGACGACATCTCGATCGAATCGCATTCAGCACATGGAGAGGGTGGGACAGTGGGTCACCCACTGTGGGTGAGGAATTTGTTTAACGCGACTGAAAAAATTGTGAGCGTGGTGCGCTTTAACGACGGTCGTGCTACGCTGAGACGGTTTCGTGTACTGTAACAGTACGATATAGAGATTGTAGGTTTGATAATAGTTGGTGATAATGAGATTTCCTTCTCATTCCTCTTCTGCTTCATGGGGGCGAAGATGCGTCTCAATCACTGCTGCGGATCAAGAGATGTCGTCCGGTGGTTCGCCTTGCGATACACCGAGTACTGTAGATATAGAATGCTTTCTCACTATCAGGAGCAGGAGGCCGAGTCAAATTCGTAACAACATGCTCACTACGTAGCAGTAGTACTACATCGAAATTCGATGAACTAGTAATCATCGAGTCCATTGAAGACGATGCCCGAACCGTATTACGATCGGGCCTCAGAGG
>NW_003214610.1:0-1213 GCF_000006405.1 Perkinsus marinus ATCC 50983 | reverse complement strand
TAACGTCAGGAGTCATACCATCCGGGCGGAAAGTATGTCCAAGATAATCGACTGACCGGGCCATTATTGTGCACTTTTCTGCGCAAATAGTTAAACCAGCAGATCTTAATATCCCAAAAATTTGGCGTAAATGGGACAAATGCTCGTCATAAGAGGAGCTAAAGATCAATAGGTCATTCAAATAGCACTTCACGAAGGGAAGATCTCCGACCAAGGAATCCATAAGTCGTTGAAACGTTGCTGGGGCCGAAGCTAACCCGAAGGGCATACGAAGCCATTCGTATAACGGGAAGCCTGGGCCCGGGCAAAAAGCCGTCTTCACCTGATCTTCGGGCCGAACCGGTACTTGCCAATAGCCACTACGAAGGTCCAAGGTAGTGAAGAACTTAGCATTGCCCAAATGTTCTTGAACATCATCTGGCCGAGGAACCGGATAAGCCTCCGTCTCACATAACCGATTCAAACCTCTATAGTCGATGCACATACGAACCTTGCCGTTCTTTTTCGGGACGAACACGCACGGAAAGCGCCAAGGAGAAGTGCTCCGACGTATGACCCCTACAGACTCCATTTCCTGAAGCATAGCCGACACCTCTTCTCTCCATCGATGGGGTAAGGGCCGAACTCGTTCACACAGAGGAGCCTTAGAACCAGTGTTGATACAATGCTCTGCAGAGGAGCAGAACCCGGGCCGAACAGCAAACAAATCCGAAAACTCTTCACATAACTCAGCAACGGGCCGTTGCTCCTTCGACGGTGAGCCACAAAAATCAGGAAGTTGTACCGAAGTATCACGGAAATCAGGAACCGCAAACCTCAATGGATCCGATAGTGGATCGTCTTGAAGCTCATCGGTATCCTCATAACCAGGAGGCGGCCACACTCCAGCCGCCAACAGCTCAGACCTTGGAGGAATTGACGACGAAGATGGAGTTGGGACTGGATGAGATCCGGGCACAGGCCATCCTTTCTCCCGCAGTTCATCGTCAGTCAAGGGGACAACATTAACCTTCGTACCAGCACCAGCCAACAAATATTCGGGACAAGACAGATCATAAGAATCATTGTCCGTCGAAGTTACCACACATGACGGCGGTTGCGATTTACAATACGACCTCGCCTTATCTTCCAAATTAGCCGCTTGAACTGGGTGTTCCACAAACCAAGGGAGAGCCGAAGGTTCCTCCTTAGAATAAGTACCAACAATTCGGAT
>NW_003209245.1:0-952 GCF_000006405.1 Perkinsus marinus ATCC 50983 | reverse complement strand
GGCACCAATGACCCCGGCTCTTCGTGTCAGGGTAACCTCGAGATCATTAGATTCAGAGGTGCTCAGGAAGCAGTTCGCTCAGTCAGCCGAGGCTTGCGAAACGTCGTATTGGCAATCGTGGACAGCGGAGTTGATGTATCCCATCCGGATCTGATCAATCAGTTCTGGAAAAATCCAGACGATGGTTCTATCGGGTTCAACTTCCTGGATGATAATACCAACGTTACTGATGAGAACGGCCACGGCACTCACTGTGCTGGAATAGCTGGCGCTCAGACTAATAACAGCCTTGGTATCGCTGGTGTTGCAGACGTGAAACTCATGATCCTGAAATTTGTAGGTAGTGATAGGACAGGTCCTCTCAGTGGCGCATTGAAGGCTCTCGATTATGCAGTCGGGATGGGTGCTGCAGTGTCCTCACATTCGTATGGCGGTAATGTGCCAAGCCGGATCTTCGAAAATGCAATCCGGAATGCTGCTAACGCTGGCCATATTGTGGTTGCTGCTTCTGGGAATGAAGGAATGAACCTGGACGAGACCCCAACCTATCCTTGCTCGTACTCAAGGTCGATTCCTTCTATGCTCTGCGTTGGCGCGAGTTCTTCGACACCGACCTCGCCTGTATCTCTCGCCTCCTTCTCGAACATCGGTTCTGTGGTTAATATTGTCGCCCCTGGCGTGAATATCCTTTCGACGTACCTCTCGGGTTCGTACGCTTTTCTCAGTGGTACATCGATGGCTACGCCTCAAGTTGCGGGTGTTGCGGCCGTGCTTGCCACATTGGGCTTGGCAGGGCAGAGCATCACTGACTCTATAACACGGTCTCGAACTGCTAGCCTTAGAAATGCGCTCTCTTTGCAAAATTTGGGGGAATTGGATGCGTTGAACGCAGTCAATGAAGGCCTTGGTCAGCCGACCACCCCTCCAAGGCAGCCATCAAGCGCAAGACTCT
>NW_003206761.1:0-1792 GCF_000006405.1 Perkinsus marinus ATCC 50983 | reverse complement strand
GGTAGCCTACCCTATTGTAGCGAGGCTTGCAGCGGCGCCTAAGAATTGTGGAACTTTAGCTTCCTAGATTTTCCTAGATTTCTCTAGACTCTTCCAGTGGAAGAATCTACTGGTATCAATATCGGCAACGGAACAGCAAGACAGTTGCCTTCCGGTCAGTATAAATATACGACACGTGTGATGACCGCGTTGCGATGAGACTATCAGGCTATTGATAGTCTATCAATACCCGGTGATAGTATCACCCGGTATTGATCGTCCTTCTGCTGAACTGGAGAACGCAATAACAAACTCGTTGGATGATGTCAAACAAATCCGCTGTTGATATCTCGGATTAAATGGGATCGGCAACATTCGGATTTACCGTATATTTGAGTAAATATTTGAAATGCCAGTAAAGCTGGGCTTAAGAGGTGGACAAAAGGCAGAAGGATAAGTGACCACTATGGGATAGAATTCCCAATCGAGTATGAAGTCAAATGTGAGCAGCTCGAGCCTTTTAGCGTCTCAAAATGGGATAATCGATCGCCATATTGACAGCTTTTAGCGGGTTTAGAGCTCCGGCATGCTTCCTCATGGGCCTCGACGGGCTACCGAACCGATCAACATTGTGGGTGAGTATCCCAGCAACGTACTTTGGCTTAACGCCCATAGAAAGCAAGATCGCGGCTGCTCCAGAGACAATAGGACAGGCGAAAGATGTGCCCGAGGAAAATCTGTCAGCACCGGTGTAGATTCTAGAGCCATAGGCAGCTATATCGACGTTATCACCGTAGTTGCTAAAACCAGCCATTTCAAGAGTGTCCTGGTTCCTGAGAGCACCCACACAGATCACGCGTGGCAGCGAGCATGGATAGTATGTGTCAGCCCGCTTCCCACTGTTACCAGCGGAGGCGACAACAACGATATTCTGGTCAGTTGCTGCTTTGAAGGCCTTGCCCAGGACCATGTCGCCGTAGCTCTTTGATAGGAACTCTCCCACTGAGATTGATACGACATCGACTCCAATATCGACGGCCATATCCATGGCTTCAGCCATATGTGCCCATCCACCATAACCATTCTCTCCCTGGGTTTTTAAAGACACCAAACGTACGTTGGATGCCATTCCGGCCATATCCTTGTCATTGTTCTTCCTTGCCGCGATAATTCTGGCACACGCCTGACCATGCTCATTAGCCGATGTTATGTTTGAGGAGTCGTCCACGAAGTTCCAGCCACCATCGATGAATCCACCACTCTTCTTACGGAAGACGCCGCGATAAGGAGCGATCTCAGGATCCCTGAAGTTGAGGCCGGTGTCCATAACGGCTACGTTGACGGTCTGCCTCACATAGGGCGCAGATAATCTCCACACTTCTTCCATGTTCATCCGCTTGAATGCCTTTTGCCTGGAAGCATTGGGGTCATTCACGCCGAGATCGTTACTGGTGTTCTCTTCCTTGGTGGCGAAATTAGGAGAGCATTCACAGTCCAGACCGGAGAGTTTGGAGGCCGCCTCCTTCAAGTAGGCACAAAGATCGTCGGAGCTCACTGTGTCCTCGGAAGTAGCAACCACCTGCAAGCCCGAGGACTTCAAAGTCTTGATAGTTGCCGTCTTCAGGAAGGCGGCCATTCCAGGCTTGAGCGCGACCTTGGCATCTTCGAGACGCTTCGGGACATCCCGAACGTCGACGAAAGCATCGGCGGAGGTGACTGATACGATAGTCTTGCTGTCATAAACGTTTGTGGAGGTCGATGCGGCTATGAGCGGAACAAAGGAGAGGAGCTTCATCGCGTCGAATAGAGAAAC
>NW_003202610.1:0-1199 GCF_000006405.1 Perkinsus marinus ATCC 50983 | reverse complement strand
AACCATTTATGCTGCCGAATCTGTTCGATCGTTATCCTCTTCGTGCTGTCCACAACAAGCATTTGAACCTGAGGACAGAATTGAAATTCTCCGCCACTATCACACTCACAATGAGATCTTTTGCATCGGCCGAAAGATGCCCAGGTAGAGTAAAATTGCCATGTTTAATCTTCCTAAATAGGTTAGGCACCTGGTCGCAGGAATGGGCACCAAGAAACCACCACTATGGACTACATTCTCGTCATCAAAAGGCAGTGACCCGCACAGCAATGCATATAGTACAACTCCCAACGACCAGACGTCAACCTGAATACGAACAATGGGATGTGCATGCTGGTATAATCCGTTGACACTCTCAGTGACAGGTTCTAAGCATTCACAGTACTTGGAAGGTATGTAGCCTTGGAGCACGATACTGGTATTGCCTGTTATTCTATCTAATACCAACGTATGTAGCTTTCCCGACCAATACCGGAACAAGATGGTTCAAACCGTGACCTCAACACATGGTCTACGAATCCGAGTCCATATCTCACGAATGCGTATCTTCGCTGCTGCGTATTGTTCGAAGGGTGGGACCCAATGGTACTACCTCAGGTCCGACATAAAACCTTCCGGAAACAACTTCAGGAGATGCGTAGTTCGGGCTTCCACAGGAAGTCTTCAGATATTCACCATCACACATCTTATTAGAGAGGCCTGAGAGAATAGTTAATACACACAGAGCCAAGATTATCGATGTGCTCACCGAAGTCACCAATCTTGATATTGCTATTAGTGCCGTCCAGAAGGAGGTTTTCCGGTTTGAGGTCTCTGACAACGACAAACGTAGAAAACCGCTACGACAAGGGAGTATCTCCATGGCAGGCGAGGACACATTGTCGCCATGTCAAATGGATCGCATCCATTATAGGACAAGCTCTTTGGGCAAACCCCATCACTCGAGGACCGACAGAAATTAGAGCCGAAGGGATCAACGGTGCCGACCAATTGTGTAGTTGGCGTGCCAAGACATGAGTCCTCCTTCCCGATGCCTCACCGATGAGTCACTAAATGACGGTGACAAAAGTCCAGACCCGATAGAATTTGCTGGAAGAACCTTCTTGCCTCATCCTCGGTCAGGCGCATACGATGAACAATATAATCGAACAACTCGCCACCTACAGTAGGCAACAATAACACCTTATGCTGGTTCGTGG
>NW_003200489.1:0-1086 GCF_000006405.1 Perkinsus marinus ATCC 50983 | reverse complement strand
GATAGAGCATTCTGGGCCATCTCCATTGGAGATCCTCTAAGGCTAGGTCTTCCTGTCTATGGTTCGGGGTAGCATCTGCGCCATCTTTCAAAGCCTAGCTTTCACCTCATATGGCTCGAAAACAGCATCCTGGGCCATCTTCCAGGCCTAGCCTTCACCTCATATGGTTCGAAAACAGCATCCTGGGCCACTTTCAAGGCCTAGCTTTTACCCTCTATAACTCGAAAAGAGCATCCTGGGCCAACTCCAAGGCCTAGCTTCTACAGCGTGTTATTCAAAGGAAGTAGTCTGCGCCATCTTCGAGGCCTAGCTTCCACAGCTGATTGCTCACAGTCATATTCAAGACCTTGATTTTGGTCACACGCTCTTTAAAGGCGAGCCCCGAGGGTCTCACGCTCTTCAGAGGCAAGTCCCGAAGGTCTCACGCTCTTCAGAGGCAAGTCCCAAGAGTCTCACGTATTCTAAGGCAAGTCCCGAGACCCTCACACTCTTCAGAGGCAAGTCCCAAAAGTCTCACACTCTTCAGAGGCAAGTCCCAACAGTCTCACACTCTTCAAAGGCAAGTCTCAAAAGTCTCACGCTCTTCAAAGGCAAGTCTCAAAAGTCTCACGCATTCTTAGGCAAGTTCCGAGGGTCTCACACTCTCCAGAGGCAAGTCCCAAAAGTCTCACGCTCTTCTGAGGCAAGTCCCGAGGGTCTCACACTCTTCAGAGGCAAGTCTAGCAGGTCTCACACTTTTCAGAGACAAGTTCGATTTTATTTATATTTTTTGAGACTCGCGCGGGTAGCAGAATCCAGTTGATACCTAGTCCACCTCCTTTGTCACTCGAACACATTCAGTGACGAGCTCGACGAAACCGAGATGGATATCTCGTCATCCATTCACATACAAATTCACGTACGAATTCGGATAGAAGTGTGCCGAGGTCACCGAAAATCCCCCAAAATTCCCTCAAAAAATTTCATACCGTCACCAGCACACGCGCATACTCTCCCAGATTCGGGAGCCACGACAGTCTGACCTCCAAGAACTAGTAGACCCTCTTTGCTTCACAATATCATATAAAATTCGACCATACGATCAAT
>NW_003213075.1:0-1053 GCF_000006405.1 Perkinsus marinus ATCC 50983 | reverse complement strand
AGCACATCTCACTGTCACTTCAGAGCAAGTGCAGCTTGACTCAGCCATCTGACGATCTGTGCCTCTGGGAATCCAACACCAGCATCGCGCGCCTTGCGAATTCTATCAGCGAGGTCCCCTTAAAAAGGGCTCATAAAAACAACAGGAACGTACAAGGGCCGACCCACCCCCCTCAGCGTAGTCCATAATGATGCACAGCCCACTGGCCTCCTCGAAAAAGGAGTCCCTATAGCACACCACATACGGATGCTTCAATGACGACAACACCTATCAACACGCCACAGCTTGTCAAATATCAATCAAATCGAAGCATTAGCGCTCGCCCGACCAGCATACCTTGACCTCATTCCTAGCTTCATTTCTCTGTTTCTTATCCATCCTTTTCACATCGATCGTCTTCATGATGTATTCCCGTCCATCTCTTCCTCGAACCAACCATGCCTTCCCAAAGGACCCTTCGCCCACCTTCCTGATCCGGGAGTACCCTCGAGAGGCCATTAATGATAACCTACAGAGACTCCCTGCGATTAACAAACACGAGTCAACATAGTTCCCACGAGAAATATCATGTTGCTATTCATGGTCCGCAGAGGTTTGTCGATAACCAGTTTTCTCATAATGACCGTGTAGGACCTTCCGACGAATCTTCTCGAGTCGGACCACGGCTTCGTCCACAACATCACCAACCATCCCAATGTCCCTAAAGGCTCTCATCTTACCCCAAGCACCTCCTCAACACCAACCTTAGTGATCGGTCCACCTGCTGCATAAAACAGTCGAAGTGGTAGTCCGTAATAGCCAAGACCGAATGCAGAGTCTCAAGGACTCGGCCTTTGTACACGATCGGCCCTACCAATACTATCAGCATACCCAGCATCAAGCCTAGCACCTCCAAGGACCATCGTAATGTAGGCCGACTGGGCTTTTTTAATACTGCTTAGTTTCGAGCCCTCGAAGTAGGGGTTGATCCTTCTATCTCTCTCTATGCACTCATACCTACGCACATGTCACCTAATTCCAAATCTTGTCACTAAATTCCCTTCCTCTGTAACT
>NW_003214626.1:0-2022 GCF_000006405.1 Perkinsus marinus ATCC 50983 | reverse complement strand
ACAACGCAAGGTAGTTGTTGGACTCATCTGAATCTTCCACGAAGCAACTTGGATACCACCCTTGCTCACTTTAGAGGAATGCACTCCGTTGATGTCGAGTTTTTGTGTAGTACTGCTGATAGTGTTCATAGTGGAAAACAAAACTACTCGGAAAATGATTTACTTTTTGTGAATCATTAACGACGAGAATTCGACAGTGTTACGGTATAGTTCGATGAATTAAAAGTTATAACGCAAACAATAAACTACACGTGTTGGTGACTATATGAAAATTCTGTAAGACACTTTAGGAAATTCTTATTGCTTTCCGTACACTGCTGGTCACTAAACACAATGTGATATGTGGTGCGTTTGCGTGCTACTTTCGTACGCATATACATCCTCTACATGTGTTGAGCATGTGTAAAGTAAGTAATGAAATTCCTGAGCTCAGCTATGGAAAGCTAACATGTATTCCTCCAACACTGATCTTTTCTGAGTGGAAATTATTCTCTGGAATCGATTGTAAACAATTGTGTATGGAGGGAGTACTTGTAAAATATGGCAACTCTTTCCCTTGGCATCTGTGCGTCTGCGTGCTACTTTCATACGCAACCCAAGTTCTACTATAGATCCTCCTCTATACATCTGTTGCAGACCTCCCGCTTCAATACCCATACCACTAGAGTTAACGCTGGACGTAACGGCCATTGATGCAAATAATAGCAAACGTAGAAGACTCTTGTATCTTCGTAGCTTCATTGTTACAGGGAGGGACACTACAACTGAAACGGTAAGATATTCTCACCGTCAGCGCACGCTCAAAGATGCAAAAGGAAAATGGTACCATAAATCCAGTAAATCTCATGTTGTGTTGAACAACACCGTTTGATCCTAGAAAATCCATATCCAATTTAAGTGGGCTGAGAGTCTCGCCGATGACTTTGGATTAGCACATGCCAACAGTTCATCAGCCGGCATTGTCCGCTGACACCAGCGGAGGCCTAACGAGCTCTGAGGCCGAATCCCTAGCACTCGTGCGTGGCGACGTGTCGGCTCGAAGTTGCGGAGGCTCACCAGGAGATCTACGACAAGTTTCGATTTCAATACCCATTCAACTTGCTTGGCGCCTCCATTGTATTTACGAGATAGAACTGCTTCTGCTGACCAACTCTATGACATTCACTGCTAGTACACAATCGTTGTGTTCTAGCAGTGAATGCGCGCCAACGCCCACTCGAAAAACACTCTTCCACCGCCTTTTCGAGCTTCCGCCTATCTGTCCGGCTCACGTGCGAGCCCTTCCTAGCTGATCGTTCATCTGCATACTTATTAGTTGCAAATCATGCTCACTCTTCTCGGTGCCGTCAGCTACTTCCTTGGTAGACCTAGCGTTACCGAAGTCCCTCGTGATTCTGTGTGGTGTGAAATCTTCCCTCCCCCTACGGAAAAGCTAGAGGAACCCCAGACGCGCAGTGAAGCCTTCTGTGCTGTTATACTGGGGGGAGAGGAAGGTCGTCCCGAACGGCTACTCTTACATGAGATTGAATACAATGAGAAGGCCGAACCGGTTACCCGCAGTACTAAGAACTGTATAGTAACTCAAGAGGGTCTCGATCGCGATTGCTTACCAGACTCTGTGAAAAGAGGAAAAGAAAACAAGCTCAATTTCGAATTCAAACAGGGCAGCACTCCGGACGAAAGTAGAGAAATTGTGGTAGGAAAGAAGACATATATTCTCAAGTTGCTGAGACCGTTGAACGACGAGGAGCAGCCGTGGGATGAGCGTCAGGGACGTATGACTCACATCCCTCTGGTCTACTCGAGTACCGAGCCCGCCATCTCCCTGTTCAAGCCTGAGCGTCAAGATAAGTGGTATTCCAAAACTGATGGTAGATGGGAATCCCTACCGATCAATGGGAGGGGCGATGCTCACCAGGAAGCGGACAGAGGAACGGTGGCATTTGTAGAGGTGGAAACGAGAGCTAAAGACAGAACGAAACCACAGAGTGATCGCTATCGTGGAGAATGCGGGAAAATATG
>NW_003206738.1:0-1106 GCF_000006405.1 Perkinsus marinus ATCC 50983 | reverse complement strand
ATGAGGCTAGTGTTTCTACTGGGAGTATCAAGCCAGTAGGTGTCTGAAGCAGATCTGTGGGGTCATATTCCTGTTATAGGTACTCCCGTCAACGCCGCCTCCTATACTCCCTGACCAGAAGTACAAGTGGATTGAACGTATCTTCCTCGATGAGCTGTTGGGTGCGGGCATGCTTGGTCGCGATGCTGTTAGGGCCATCGTGGGCTCGAGAGGTGGGTCTGCCAGGGGTAGTGAGATGGGCAGTTGGGTGGGTGGTCAGGCCAGAATCATAAGGAGATGGAGTCGGCCACACAGAGCCGTATATACTTCCGAGGGATGGGTATGAAGGACGGTAGTGTTGGTGAGTAGCAGTAGTAGGAGTGCGATGATGGTATAATGGTCCTGATGGATCAGGTGGAGGCGCGGAAGAGATGCCTGATCTGAGGCACTTCGATACCGAGGCGAGGATACATGTACTGGTCAAGTGTAATGCTAGGCTCCATCATCGCTGATTGCTGAAGGCCTATTGCAGGTGATCAGCCGCCCCAGGCTAGAGCTGTCCGATCGATGCTTATTCGGATCATACGCGGCCTTGAGTCTGAGCGTCAGAGAGGCCATGGGTGAGTGCCCCTTATGGTTCTTGCGAGTCCTCCTCCTCCCCGACGCTGCTTTTTCTAGGGCCTTGCCACCGCTGTGTGATGCCTTCCATTGGCTGGAAAGCTCCTCCAAGTACCAGAGTGGCATGGGTAAGCGTGAGGATATGGATCGATACTCGGGAGGAGCTGATGATGGAGGAGCTAGAGCAGTAAGGAGTAGGAGGAGGAGTGGTATAGGTCTCAGTGGTTGCTGCATGCTCAGTTGCCTGGGGGTGGTATCCAAGGCTTGGAGATTACGCTTGGTGACAATCGTGATAAAGAGGTTAATGCTTTACAACACTGGCTGCATGCACAGGGCATAGAGGCGAAGGTAATAGTAGCAGTAGTAGATGGGGAGTGCTGCATTATCATCTGCTTGTTCATGGTGTAGACGGACTCGAATCTCACACGCATATTGATACCATCAACCCGGAAAATAGAGGCATCAGTGGCGATCAAGGAGAGGGAACAACCAGGGGAGTTTGATGATAA
>NW_003209579.1:0-1065 GCF_000006405.1 Perkinsus marinus ATCC 50983 | reverse complement strand
AGTGAAGAAGTATAGATGATTCGTACGAGCATCTCACAATCAGCCAGATAACAAGCACATGTCGTAGTCGGAACTTTTTGGCCGGAAATTTCTAGACTTTACAGTTTTTTTATCGCCAAACTTAACGTAGTCTTAACATAACTGGTCATAAACGCAGTTCGTTTCGGTAATAACAACAACATCATGCACAACTGTGTCTCTAGTCCAAAACCTTGCTCAAACTACCAGAGAGCTATCAGCTAAAACAAAACAACTCGGGACAACACGCAAAAGAACTTCAAAGTAAGGCCGATTATCTCAAGTCATCGACGAGACGAATATGTTATTGTAGCTTCACAACTGGATCAGTTCCTGTTGGTCCTGGCTCGTAGTCTCCGAAAAATCACTGTCTGCTCTGGACTGACTCGTAAAATCATCAGAGCTGAGCATGTTAGAGATCATCTCCATGGGTGGTGGAGGTGAACTCCTGCCTGATGGCCTAAAACACAGATAGTTGTAAGTAAGCACGTCACGGACTATAATATATTCACAAGTACTCAACGTCAGTTTGGCCGAGTGGTCTAAGGCGCCAGACTCAAGTTCTGGTGGAGAAATCCGCGTGGGTTCGAACCCCACAGCTGACATTTGATAGTCAATTCCCATGTTGAGAGAATACAACATCGAGGTAACTTCTTTGACGTACAGGGATTGTGGTGTCGAATCATTATTTTTGGACTCAGCGTCGCTCGCGTCGCTACACTCAAGTTTTCGAACTTCTTCACGGAGCTCTGCAGCACGCCTACTATACGCTTTGACCTACACATGAGTAAAACCAATGCGTGCTGGTAACCTTCACAGATGGAGAGTCCCCACAGAAGACGCGAACTGCGAGGAATCCAGCACGCGGCTCGCACTCGAAACTCTGCACCTGGTCAGGCCGAGGAGACCATCCCCTTACCAGTTGTCTGGTTTTCTTGATTTGTATATCCCGCTTCTTTATTCGTTCTTCGAGTTTCCCGTTCGACTCTTCCGCGAATGCTAACGCTTGCTCTACACGTGCTATGCTACTGAGTCTACTATAGAGAA
>NW_003215588.1:0-1337 GCF_000006405.1 Perkinsus marinus ATCC 50983 | reverse complement strand
AGGTTTTTTTGGAAACAGTCAGTTATCAAGATAACGTGATACACCCAGCCATGCAAAACAACAAGTCGTCTTAATCTGTGTTAAAGAGTCTAGAGGTAGATACATTCTTTGGGATATACATCAATTCTCATCAATGTTCCTCAAACGTCATGCGCATCAGTTCGTTCGCATCCTACTCGTTCATAATGTCCATCGGAGTCTCTATGAGGATTCGAAAGGGAGACTGCTCAGATGTCTTGAAAACCCATACGCCATCAGACATACGACAGCAGCAGAATTCGAACCTGCGCAGGCATAGCCTACTGGATTTCGAGTCCACCTCCTTAACCATTCGGACACGCTGTCTGAAAACTTCAAAGATCTCATCTCTCCCAATGAGAATCGCCGCCCTGTTCATGTTGCTAGGGGAGTGCCTCACAGCATCGCGGAGTACCTCTGCAAGGGCGATGATATTTAGCTGACTCGCATCCTTGCGTACGTAGCCCAACGCTTTGACAAGAACATCGGCGTAGTAATGGTATCGTTCGCACTCTTCGTAAGAGGTCTCTTCCCAAATGATGGCTGCAACAACAGCGAATTCGCCGAAATGGTAGGGCTTATATAGGATAAGAGTCTAGAAGTAGATATATTTTTTGGGATATACATCAATTCTCATCAATGTTCCTCAAATGTCATGCGCATCAGTTCGTTCGCGCCCTACTCGTTCATAATGTCCATCGGAGTCGCTATGAGAATTCGAAAGCGAGACCGCTCAGATGTCTTCAAAACCCATACGCCATCAGACATACGACAGCGGCAGGATTCGAACCTGCGCAGGCAGAGCCTAATGGATTTCAAGTCCATCTCCTTATCCACTCGAACACGCTGTCTGGAAGACGCAGAGGATCTCATCTCTGCCCATGAGAATCGCCACCCTGTTCATGTTGCTAGAGGAGTGGCTCACAGCACCGCGGAGCGCCTCAGCAAGGACGATGATATTAAGCTGACTCGCATTCTTGCATACGTAGCCCAGCGCTTTGACAAGAACGTCGGCGTAGTAATGGTATCGTTCGCACTCTTCGTGAGAGGTCTCTTCCCAAATGATGGCTGCAACGACAGCGAATTCGCTGAAATGGTAGGGCTTATATAGGATAAGAGTCTACAGGTAGATACATTTTTTGGGATATACATCAATTCTCATCAATGTTCCTCAAATGTCATGCGCATCAGTTCGTTCGCATCCTACTCGCTCATAATGTCCATCGGAGACGCTATGAGGATTCGAAAGCGAGACTGCTCAGATGTCTTGAAAACCCATACGCCATCTGACATACGACAGCGGCAGGATTCGAACCTGC
>NW_003200281.1:0-1155 GCF_000006405.1 Perkinsus marinus ATCC 50983 | reverse complement strand
CTGCTGAGTGAGCACACGATTCCCCACATGTCGTTGATCACAGAATGAAAGTGAAAAACTTGCCGCTAGCATAGTCTCGAAATGTCACATTTATCACAAAGCGATGTTAACCATAACTACGTCACTACAGCAAAGTCATACGCATTAACAACTAGAACTAAAGCTGATCGACAAAAATGGAGGAAAGAACAGATATTGCTAACTGGACATAATAGTGATGCTACTATTTGAAATGCATTCAGTCAGTAACGGTAGAAGATTGAAAACAAGCAAGGATATAGTTACTCACGAAAATGAACCCGGGTTCAAATCTCCGTCGGGACGCTTCTAACTCTTCAACTGCTACCGAATTGAACAATCACTCACTTCATATCTACCGAAACCTTCTTTGCTGAATACATATCCTCGGAAAAATGAACAAGTACTGCACTTCAAATGCTCTCGAACTCAAAAGGGTCCGCTGAAACCCGCTGACCAGCTTCTGGCCTGGCCCGGCACGGCTCTATGTAAACCAGCGGGTACTTGTTCGCCTCCTTAACAAGATCATCTACAACACATATCAGTAGAGTGCTTCAACTCTTCACTCTACCTCCCTTAGATTCCTGTTCGGGAGGCACCTCTAACTGCTTTCCATCTGCTTGCGGTCCCAGCATACACAGAGTTTCCTTACTATTCTCATCAACTTTCACAGCCTGTGCTCGGAACGATGAAATCGGACGATTCGGACTGATGAAAAACAACTATATGACTTCACTCCTAATCTTTGTCACCTGTAAATGCGGCCCCCGTCCCAATACCAACGCTGATTGCCGTTACTCTGATGCTCATCGCAGCCATACACCACCAGCTGGGCCCGACCGAAGGGCTTATTCCCGCGATCAAGACACCGATTATACCTCTTATTATACACTCTAGTACCAGCATGTGTCTGATAACAATGAGATGAGATACAAATCTCTTCCTAGCCTTCTACAGGAGGACTACCCTAGTCCATATCATCCGTGTGTCGTGAGGCTCGCAAGGCATATATCTCAGCTCCACCTGTGCATTCTCGTCCTTCACATTGGAGTCCTTAGTAGTTCTGATCTGACATACAAAATCAGTGAATTCTATCAACACGTAAACATTTAGCAGGAGCATTCGTAGATTCAATAT
>NW_003217018.1:0-1200 GCF_000006405.1 Perkinsus marinus ATCC 50983 | reverse complement strand
AGACCCCCGACCCCTAGGGAACTTGCACTCCCCAAGGGAACGGATGTACAACTTCGAGCTGAAATCGACGCCCTGTACGGCGATTTCCAAGCTACTGTCGACCGATTCGCGTCGGTTGACGAAAGATTCGACTACATCGAGCACGAGATCGGTACTTTGACTACTACGGTTAACTCCCTTTCGTCGGATGTCACCCTCATGATCGACAAGCTTAACGACGTTCTCGACAAGAAGCCAGACTCGACTTTGTGTCCCCCCTCTACTGTGGTAGTCCCTCCGCCTTCAGAGAAATCCCGCCTCGAGCTACCCAAGGAAGCCATTGATGCCCTATTCTTTCGTGGCCAAAGCTTCCAGAACAAGGTGGATAAGTGCTGTGCAGCATGCAACAATGCTCCTACGGTTGAAGGTGGTCGATTTATTGGTAATGATGATCCGAGATCCTTCGCTGAATTCTCTCAACTTGTTCGCCAACATAATATGTACCTCTACGGTGATGCGGTTACCCGATACTTCTTCCTACTACATAACCTCTCTCCGAGTGTTCACAACTCCACAGTGTTCGGCCTGCAATATGGTGATGCCCAAGATACTCCTCAATGTACCAGTGTGAACGACTTCCAAAGGCTACTCGACAAGGTGTGGAACCATCTCATGGATGAGTTTGCTAAATCATCCGGTCTATTCGATCACTACAAGGCACTACAACTTCTTAAACTCTCTCCCGGTGCTGACTTTGACGGCCATCTCAGTCGGTTCACTACCCTTATTCGTGCCATACAGAGAGAGAAGGGTTCCATTGATGACCGCGAGACGGCTGCCCACTGGTACAACAGTTTGGATGAGCGAGGCCAAGATGACATAGATCGGGCCCCTGCCCAAGACGTTAAGACCTTCGTCCAGATGCGTGAGAGATCTCGAGGCTTCTACCGATCACTCAAGAAGACGTGGAAGGCTAACGCTGCTGGAAAGTCAATCACCACTAATGTTGCTACTGCTGCGGGTCCGGCGACTACAACTCAGGCTCATCAACCTCTTCCTACACAACCGGCCTCAACTCGTCCAAAGCCTTCTACATTTTGGGACACTACAGCCCAACGCCCTGCCGATGGTGTGACAGACGGGTCTATATTCAACCTCGACTTCATACGGAAGTTCCGTGTCAACGTTGTCTCTGCACGACCACAGTACTGGCTCTTGCAA
>NW_003205726.1:0-755 GCF_000006405.1 Perkinsus marinus ATCC 50983 | reverse complement strand
GGAATTCCGGAATCAAGTATCACTTGTAGAGTATCGGTAATTGTGTTTGGTGATCTGGACCCGAGCCATAGACCCTCAGCAGTGTCTCAACTATATCGTATACACTAATCGGGTTGCAATTCCGGAATCGAGTATCACTTGTAGAGTATCGGTAATTGTGCTTGGTGATCTGGAGCCGAGTCATAGACCCTCAGCAGTGTCTCAACTATATCATATACACTAATCGGGTTGCAATTCCGGAATCAAGTATCACTGCTAGAGCATCGGTAATTGTGTTTGGTGATCTGAAGCCGAGTCATAGACCCTCAGCAGTGTCTCAACTATATCATATACACTAATCGGGTTGCAATTCCGGAATCAACTATCACTTGTAGAGTATCGGTAATTGTGTTTGGTGATCTGGACCCGAGTCATAGACCCTCAGCAGTGTCTCAACTATATCGTATACACTAATCGGGTTGCAATTCCGGAATCGAGTATCACTTGTAGAGTATCGGTAATTGTGCTTGGTGATCTGAAGCCAAGCCATAGACCCTCAGCAGTGTCTCAACTATATCGTATACACTAATTGGGTTGGAATTCCGGAATCAAGTATCACTTGTAGAGTATCGGTAATTGTGTTTGGTGATCTGGACCCGAGCCATAGACCCTCAGCAGTGTCTCAACTATATCGTATACACTAATCGGGTTGCAATTCCGGAATCGAGTATCACTTGTAGAGTATCGGTAATTGTGCTTGGTGATCTGAGCCGAGT
>NW_003213666.1:0-1077 GCF_000006405.1 Perkinsus marinus ATCC 50983 | reverse complement strand
AAATGGCTAAGCCGTGGGTCGACCCCATCACAGTTGGTAGCCGCCATCACATCGCTCCGTCTGATTTTATGCAATTTTCCCATTGTCTTTAGATCGGATTAAGATAAGTAGCTCGTCGCATCCAGTTAAGGCCATTTCGGAGTTTGTGGACCCCAAGTTCATTCCGAAGGTAACAAAAATCCAGGAAGAAATCTGAAAATTCCGCGCATATGCCAAGTTGTCGTGAAACCATCTGAGCTGTTTCACGAAGTTCCTTTCAGGAGTATGGTGGTGATGGAGAGCTCGAGCCTGTCATATGGGGACAAAGATATCTCCAATGTGACGAAGACATTCCCCTGCCTAAGCTGCGCTTGGTAAACTTCACGCGCCACGAAATGACCCGTGTATCACCTTATTCATCTGTTCAGGTTAGCGATGGTGACATTTGGCCGGCAGCTCCCCAGAAGGAGGAATGGAACTTGTTGCCGGAGATGCCCGTGAGGCATCAATCGTCGAAGTAGATTGCTGTTAAGATAGTGGACGATCTGATAGCGCCTTATGCAATGAATACGGAATTCCGCCACCCTTTCAAGTTAAACTACTGAGTTCATCACGAAGCTTCTGAGAATGGTGTGGTATTGTGTTTAGAGAAATATTTCGAAACTTATTGTCGTTGTAGTTGTTGGTGAGTGGGATGAGAACTTCTTATTCTTGGCATCGTTGAGATGTGAATTCGGCGATTACTGGTGGACTTTTACAAGGAGCCTCTCAAGTCGCGGTTTGTTATCACATTGATAACGCAGATAGTGATAATATCGTTTTGTTCGAGAAGCTTATTCACATGGACATCCCTGATATCGTCTCTAGCGCATTAGTCCAGTAAACTGTGCCTCTCCCTGTCTAAAGAAATGTGGCAAAATCGCATTGCTAGTGATTGTGTTGTCTGATCTTGAGTAACTTTCTATTGCTCTTCGGCGATCGACGACTCTTGAACTAGTGTAAACGATGTGCTGTGTATTTTCAATATCAATTATGTTTCGTTATGATGGGAAAACTGGATGGAAGAGATTCTGATTGCAGCTCTTGATCGTATGGGAA
>NW_003203040.1:0-524 GCF_000006405.1 Perkinsus marinus ATCC 50983 | reverse complement strand
TCAGGACAACCAACGCCGTGTTCATTCTGGCACCTTGTATAGTTTATCCGAAAGGTTACCTCGGCGAAGTGCGTCATGCAGATGACAAATTCAGTCAAATACTATAACTCGTAAGTCATGCGCGTCTGACCAGACCTGAAAGCTGCTATTGTCCATACCTTTGTGGCTATGGTCATGCAAAGCGTCATTTGCTGCGCCCGGTGAATACTCTGCCGATGGGTATAGCTCTGTTCCATCAGACTTTTCTTTTTCACCTGCAGACCACCAGAAGGCAGGCAGTAGAGCTTCCACCTACCCCGATGTAGGCAACTTCTGCTAATTGTTTGCTCTTTTCTCCATGGCGGAGTCCCTTTCTAGGGAGGGGCCAGCTCCCGTACTGACTACTTTCCGAACTGTGCATAATCGAATTGCACTGTGGTTGCGTTCCCGCTTGTCCTCATGACAAGCTGAATATGCTGGGTATTGGACGGTGTGTAGTTAACCAACTATCAGGGTTTTTTTTGAGGCTACCTCCCTTCATAGCG
>NW_003204203.1:0-942 GCF_000006405.1 Perkinsus marinus ATCC 50983 | reverse complement strand
TCTGCGTACAAATATTTCATGGCGATGACGGATCCATCGGGATCATTGGCTCGCTTCACTCGCAGTACATTCTGAGGGAGATCCGCTGCTGCGGCGTTGGTCAGAATGATCCATCTACGTTGATTTTGTAACGCACAATAAAAGCTGAGTCCTCCACGATACTTTCGACCTACTATTCCGATTCATTTAGTACGTGACACGTAAACTTTGATCTGTGGACGGATCTTCTCGGAATCGTGATAGGAGCGTCGAATGATACTTCGGGTAGCCGATACCCTTGATCGCCTTCTGTTCATATATGCTGCGCAATTAAGAGACAGTAGTTGACGCAAAGCTTCGTAGTTGGTGTATATTCAACTATTCAGTTCGTAATCTTATGCGTAAAATTATTTGTCATGAACAATATCCTTTTATTACTGGCTTTGATAGTGCATGAATACAAGACGAGTACACTAAGTTCACGACTATCGAGCGACCAGTTTATCATACTGCTTGATCGGGTCACCCGATTCGAGTGTTCCCTTCGTCCTCGTTTTATGCTTCTTCGTCTCAAGACAGTCTTGTGTTCCGAGTTGATACGGAGCAGTGCTCCGGGAGCAACCCGCCCAGGATTCTCGAACCAGCTATCATCTTCAGTGTCACCAAGTGTCTCCAATGACCACTAAGTTTGCCTTTTTTTTGCTCAGTGTGATCTGCGCACAAGAGCTGTTCCTTGCTTTGTTCTAAAGATAAAAGAGTCAAACAGGTATCGTGTTGAGAACTAACAAACTAAACTAACGACTGAACTTGAAATAGTCGCTATGTTGACATTAAGACTCGAGGCTTCATGTCAAGAACCGTGTAGACTGAGCTAGGGATTTCATCGCCATAATCAATCTTGTGCTGCAGTAGATCAGATAATGTGATATCATTAACAGCCCATCCGCGAAACTCATCGGCGAA
>NW_003212701.1:0-1068 GCF_000006405.1 Perkinsus marinus ATCC 50983 | reverse complement strand
ACCGTGGGTGGTGAATAAAAAACTACGACAGTCGACGAGTTCTTCTCACGCCACAAAGAGAAAAATGTCAAGAATTCATCCTCGACAGTCGTGACACACCGGATGCTATGCTTAAGAAGATCTGGGCGCTAGAGACGGCCCAGGATCGGTTGGATAGAGCTGGTAAACCACGCGTCCAGCTGCTTCGTGACGCAGACACCCTGGGTGTGTGTGCGTGCAAAGGGGTTACGGAAGATGCTTTGAGCAGTATACTGGCTCGAAACAACATATCACCTCAGACTTTCTGTGATGCTGTTGTATCTATGCTCAATGGCGGCAGAAGTCGAAACCTTAACATCGCTCTCGCAGGACCTTCAGGCTGTGGCAAAACGTTCCTAGCTAAGCATCTAGGTGACATCTACCGTGTCTCCGGATTGAGTTCTGGCAGCTACCCCCTAGCGGTCCTGATCGAGTACCGGCCAGAAGTGATCGTCATTGACGACTTTCGGGTGTACCCAAACCAAGCAGGCTTCGGCATCTCGGACTGCTTGTGCTTACTGGAAGGGAGGGTGCCACTTGTTGTGCCAGTACCAAAAACGAGCAGTAAGGCCGACGAGATTTACTGGGATGATGCGCCAATTATAGTGACCGTTCCTGGCTTTTTCATGTGCCGTCACTTATCACATGAGGAGCATAGAATGCTCAACGAACGGTTCCGATGGTTTCAATTTGATTGCCCTTTGCCAAGGGAGAGCAGAAAGGACCTACCCACTTGTGGTCGTTGTTTCGCTACATATATTTCATCCCACACGACTCTACTCTGAAGTGTTGAACCATTGATTCCTAGAGGCTCTCTGTCATCCATAGGAGACTTCTTCTTTGCTAGTCTCTTGTCTTGTGTTCAGAGGGCGGAATACGTCTCATTGTAGTTCGTAAGTTATTTCCCCGTGATATGTCAACAGCATCGTCCAAAAATTCCGCTCACGCGAATTCGCCCACTGCAGCAGTCGGGCTTTCGAGCGTGTTCCAGCGCGCAATGAAAATTGTCTCCCTCAGGTCGGGGCGAACTCCAACTCTCAGATAGCTACT
>NW_003201646.1:0-1478 GCF_000006405.1 Perkinsus marinus ATCC 50983 | reverse complement strand
GCCGCCCCGGTTACAACAACCGCCCCGTCCACTACAGCCGCTCCGGCCACCACAACTACCCCGTCTACTACAGCCGCCCCGGTTACAACAACCGCCCCGTCCACTACAGCCGCTCCGGCCACCACAACTACCCCGTCTACTACAGCCGCCCCGGTTACAACAACCGCCCCGTCCACTACAGCCGCTCCGGCCACCACAACTACCCCGTCTACTACAGCCGCCCCGGTTACAACAACCGCCCCGTCCACTACAGCCGCTCCGGCCACCACAACTACCCCGTCTACTACAGCCGCCCCGGTTATAACAACCGCCCCGTCCACTACAGCCGCTCCGGCCACCACAACTATCCCGTCTACTACAGCCGCCCCGGTTACAACAACCGCCCCGTCCACTACAGCCGCCCCGGTTACAACAACCGCCCCGTCCACTACAGCCGCTCCGGCCACCACAACTACCCCGTCTACTACAGCCGCCCCGGTTACAACAACCGCCCCGTCCACTACAGCCGCTCCGGCCACCACAACTACCCCGTCTACTACAGCCGCCCCGGTTACAACAACCGCCCCGTCCACTACAGCCGCTCCGGCCACCACAACTACCCCGTCTACTACAGCCGCCCCGGTTACAACAACCGCCCCGTCCACTACAGCCGCTCCGGCCACCACAACTACCCCGTCCACTACAGCCGCCCCGGTTACAACAACCGCCCCGTCCACTACAGCCGCTCCGGCCACCACAACTACCCCGTCTACTACAGCCGCTCCGGCCACCACAACTACCCCGTCTACTACAGCCGCCCCGGTTACAACAACCGCCCCGTCCACTACAGCCGCTCCGGCCACCACAACTACCCCGTCTACTACAGCCGCCCCGGTTACAACAACCGCCCCGTCCACTACAGCCGCTCCGGCCACCACAACTACCCCGTCTACTACAGCCGCCCCGGTTACAACAACCGCCCCGTCCACTACAGCCGCTCCGGCCACCACAACTACCCCGTCTACTACAGCCGCCCCGGCTACAACAGCCGCCCCGTCCACTACAGCCGCCCCGGCTACTACAGCGGCCCCGTCTACTACAGCCGCTCCGGCCACCACAGCTGCCCCGGCCACCACAACTGCCCCGTCTACTACAGCGGCCCCGTCTACTACAGCCGCCCCGGCCACCACAACTACCCCGTCTACTACAGCCGCCCCGGTTACAACAACCGCCCCGTCCACTACAGCCGCTCCGGCCACCACAACTACCCCGTCTACTACAGCCGCCCCGGTTACAACAACCGCCCCGTCCACTACAGCCGCTCCGGCCACCACAACTACCCCGTCTACTACAGCCGCCCCGGTTACAACAACCGCCCCGTCCACTACAGCCGCTCCGGCCACCACAACTACCCCGTCTACTACAGCCGCCCCGGTTACAACAACCGCCCCGTCCACTACAGCCGCTCCGGCCACCACAACTACCCCGTCTACTACAGC
>NW_003214050.1:0-1073 GCF_000006405.1 Perkinsus marinus ATCC 50983 | reverse complement strand
CTACCATTAGAAGAAGAAGAAGACAGTTGATATTAGGTCTACCATTAGAAGAAGAAGAAGACAGTTGATATTAGGTCTACCATTAGAAGAAGAAGAAGACAGTTGATATTAGGTCTACCATTAGAAGAAGAAGACAGTTGATATTAGGTCTACCATTAGAAGAAGAAGAAGACAGTTGATATTAGGTCTACCATTAGAAGAAGAAGAAGACAGTTGATATTAGGTCTACCATTAGAAGAAGAAGAAGAAGACAGTTGATATTAGGTCTACCATTAGAAGAAGAAGAAGACAGTTGATATTAGGTCTACCATTAGAAGAAGAAGACAGTTGATATTAGGTCTACCATTAGAAGAAGAAGACAGTTGATATTAGGTCTACCATTAGAAGAAGAAGAAGACAGTTGATATTAGGTCTACCATTAGAAGAAGAAGAAGACAGTTGATATTAGGTCTACCATTAGAAGAAGAAGAAGAAGACAGTTGATATTAGGTCTACCATTAGAAGAAGAAGACAGTTGATATTAGGTCTACCATTAGAAGAAGAAGACAGTTGATATTAGGTCTACCATTAGAAGAAGAAGAAGACAGTTGATATTAGGTCTACCATTAGAAGAAGAAGACAGTTGATATTAGGTCTACCATTAGAAGAAGAAGACAGTTGATATTAGGTCTACCATTAGAAGAAGAAGACAGTTGATATTAGGTCTACCATTAGAAGAAGAAGACAGTATATATTACCGAGGTAAGGTAATGATGATGATGGTACAATGATGATGATGCCCAACGTATATCAAGTAGTAGTGTAATGATACCTAGTATTATCTGAGAAGTAATACTAGTAGTAGTAGTAGTAGTGGTAGTAGTAGTAGTAGTAGCAGCATACTCGTGAGTATATAGTTATTATAGTAATTCTTATTACACATGTTGATATTAATACAATAAATGATGATGATGACTGTTGGTGTTGTTGTTGTTGTTGTTGATAGTATATAGGATATTCCACATACTAGTAATATGAGTCTTGATCGATATAGAACATCTATTGGGTTACATTACCATTTGTTTCTATCTGAA
>NW_003210699.1:0-1382 GCF_000006405.1 Perkinsus marinus ATCC 50983 | reverse complement strand
CAAAGGATACAGGAAGATTATTGATTTATGCAGTTATTTGGTGTGTCACTTTAGCTTAGTGGCAGAACGTCTGCTTTGTAAGCAGAAGGTCGTCAGTTCGATCCTGGCAAGTGGATTATAACACCATAAATATCTGGTCTGGTACGAGAAGCAGGAGCAGGTTTGCTCACTCCGCAAAGGATACAGAAAGATTATTGATTTATGTACTTATTCTGTGCGTCACTTTAGCTTAGTGGTAGAGCGTCTGCTTCGTAAGCTGAAGGTCGTCAGTTCAATCCTGGCAAGTGGCTTACAGCAGCATTAGGCTCTAGTCGGGTATGAGGAGCAGGAGCAGGTTTGCTCACTCCGCAAAGGATACAGGAAGATTATTGATTTATGCAGGTATTTTGTGTGCCACTTTAGCTTAGTAGCAGAGCGTCTGCTTTGTAAGCAGAAGATCGTCAGTTCAATCCTGGCAAGCGGCTTATAGCACCATAAATTTCTGGTCTGGTACGAGAACCAGGAGCAGGATGGCCCATTCTGTGAACGGGACAGGAAAATTATTGATTCATATACTTAATCTGTGCGCCACTTTAGCTTAGTGGTAGAGCGTCTGCTTCGTAAGCAGAAGGCCGTCAGTTCAATCCTGGCAAGTGGCTTACAGCAGCATTAGGCTCTAGTCGGGTATGAGGAGCAGGAGCAGGTTTGCTCACTCCGCAAAGGATACTGGAAGATTATTGATTTATGCAGTTATGTTGTGCGCCACTTTAGCTTAGTAGCAGAGCGTCTGCTTTGTAAGCAGAAGGTCGTCAGTTCAATCCTGGCAAGTGCCTTATAGCACCATAAATTTCTGGTCTGGTACGAGAACCAGGAGCAGGATGGCCCATTCTGTGAACGGGACAGGAAAATTATTGATTCATATACTCAATCTGTGCGCCACTTTAGCTTAGTGGTAGAGCGTCTGCTTCGTAAGCAGAAGGTCGTCAGTTCAATCCTGGCAAGTGGCTTACAGCAGCATTAGGCTCTAGTCGGGTATGAGGAGCAGGAGCAGGTTTGCTCACTCCGCGAAGGATACAGGAAGATTATTGATTTATGCAGTTATTTTGAGCGCCACTTTAGCTTAGTGGCAGAGCGTCTGCTTTGTAAGCAGAAGGTCGTCAGTTCAATCCTGGCAAGTGGCTGATAGCACCATAAATCTCTGCTCTGATACGGGAAGCAGGAGAATGTCAGCCCACTCCGCAAAGGATACAGGAAGATTATTGATTTATGCACTTATTTTGTGTGTCACTTCAGCTTAGTGGCAGAGCGTCTGCTTTGTAAGCAGAAGGTCGTCAGTTCAATCCTGGCAAGTGGCTTACAGCAGCATTAGGCTCTAGTCGGGTATGAGGAGCAGGAGCAGGTTT
>NW_003206962.1:0-1035 GCF_000006405.1 Perkinsus marinus ATCC 50983 | reverse complement strand
GCTACAATACGAGATTATAGCCTGCAAATTAATACGCCTGCCTTCACAAGCGCACATAACGAACCACCTCGAAGAGTTAGTTCAAGCGGGATACAAAGCATTGAGTTGCGTTAACAACAAAATGTTTGTATCGGGAAGAAGAGCGACACTGATATGTATGTACAAAGAGGAAAGATCCCCTTTGTGCAGTATGCGTTGAGATTTCTACTGGTTCACGGAATTCTGCAAATCGCAGTGCTTATCGCACTTCGCTGCGTCCTTCATCGATTCTCGAGCCGAGGCATCCATCGTTGAGAGTTTGGAATTTCGTTTTGAAATACCAAAATCCAAAATTGGATTTGGATACTATGACTAGTACAATGGTTCATAGGAATTAATCACCTTAACAAGTTAAGGTGGGGGGATCCAAACAAAGCGGGGATCCCATCTCGCAACTCTCTAACAAAAGAGCAAGAGAGAGCGAGACCGCTGGTTTCTCAGAGAATGAATCGGTGTGAATGATCCTTCCGCAGGTTCACCTACGGAAACCTTGTTACGACTTCTCCTTCCTCTAAGTGATAAGGTTTGCAGAACTTCCCGCGAAGAGAACAGAAACTGAACTAATCGCAGTCCGGACAGCTCACCGGATCACTCAATCGGTAGGAGCGACGGGCGGTGTGTACAAAGGGCAGGGACGTAATCAACGCAAGCTGATGACTTGCATTTACTAGGAATTCCTCGTTGAAGACGAATAATTGCAATCGTCTATCCCTAGCACGACACGATTTCAAAAGATTACCCTAACCCTACCGGGCAAGGAAATACTTGTTGATCGTGTCAGTGTAGCGCGCGTGCAGCCCAGAACATCTAAGGGCATCACAGACCTGTTATTGCCTCAAGCTTCCTTGTGTTAAACACACAAAGTCCCTCTAAGAAGTAGCGACGAAACATAAAGTTTCGCGCAACTATTTAGCAGGTTAAGGTCTCGTTCGTTAACGGAATTAACCAGACAAATCACTCCACCAACTAAGAACGGCCATGCACCACCACCCATAG
>NW_003204709.1:0-1408 GCF_000006405.1 Perkinsus marinus ATCC 50983 | reverse complement strand
ACACTACTGTAACCCCAAACCTCAATCAGTACCTTTCCTCTCGAAAGCGTCCACTCTTACACCCTCCTCTTTCAGCCACTGTTTCACTTCCCTCACGACCTCAGTCTCGCCAACAGCTGCACGTACTGCCAAGTCGTCGGCCTCTACATCCATCACCTAACCCGGGCGACCCAATATAAGGTGCTTCCTCCAAGGTTCCAAAGCCTGGTATTACATCAGCTTTGCTCAGACCAAGTTTGCTAGCTGCAGCGGTGACAGCCGAATTGGCAGACACGAAGAGCAAATTCCACGTATGTTGTTCCGCATTCTCCCTCCGCTTCTTCAGTTGTTCCTGCTTACGACTAAGGCGTTTCTCGTCTCGTTCCACATGCTTCTTCGGTCGAGCCTGTGCTGCCTTGATACGCAGTACGCGGCCTTGGAAGACCTGCAAGTGTCAATGCGCGTCACAGGAAATCAGGTGGAATGCTAGAAAGTTAGCTCAACAGTGAATGCACCGAAACCTACAAAGCTTACTTTCCCATGCATCTCAGCCTTAGCTCGCACGGCATGCTCCGGGAATAGATAAGTCACATAGGCCATACCGCGAGACCTGCCAAACACACCGACTCAGCAGTCTCAGTCAATACCCAGAGAGTAATCGTGGTACTACTTTTTCGAATCCTCATCCCGCAGCACCACCACGTCCTCAATAGACCCGAACTTCCTGAACACACAAATCTCCTTGTCAGACGTTCACATTGTTGAGAGGCTCAAGAAACAGTTTTAAAACACATGTTCGCTTGCCTCAGCTGAGCTCAGGAGTTCCTTTAATAAGTATTGGAGTGCATATACGACTTAGGGTACAGAAGTGTTCAAAAACCAGTAAGAATTTCCCGGAATTTCCTCAGAATTTACATATCGTCAGCAACACATAGTTGAACATGTGCATATCATTCCACACTGTCAAAAAGTGACTTCACTTTGATACTTCACCCGGAGAGTGCCACGACTCCCACTAGGTATAGGAGCTCAGTTACTACTGGAAAGCCTTCTTAATATCATCCTCTGTAGCAATGTACGGCAAGTTGACCAACAACAGCCTCGCAGTGTCCATCAGGACGGCATCGGAATCGTCTCCCGCTGCCTCCGACCCCTCCTCATCCTCTTCGTTATCCTATCAAAGAGTGTTCGAGGGTGTCGACGCGACAGAAATTTCTCCCAATGAGCAACCCGGACTGCTGAAATGCCTCCCCTTCAGATCCCCTACTCCAAAATTTAAGCTAACTGAGTCGTCCTAGAGGCTCGTCGTTGTCGAGGACGAGACACCGGTAACTCAGACCACCTGAGCCCATGGCCGTGAAAGTACTACTTCATTTGCCTCCTTTGCCTCGCTATCCTTCTCTCCCCTCAGACGTCACCATCTTACTCC
>NW_003208260.1:0-1141 GCF_000006405.1 Perkinsus marinus ATCC 50983 | reverse complement strand
TACGACCCGGGATAGGTGGCGGCACACTCGGCATCGCACTCGGTGGTGTGGCCCATCACGTATGTGATGTCCCGGAGAACATTGAGACAGACGATGATGAAGGGGAAGGAACGGATAGTCATCGTGCACGAGTGTGAGAAAATCTGCCGGAAATGCGGAGCCAGACTGGACCTGCGAGGGCCTATGCCAACGCCATAGGCTGGTGCTATTTAGGCAAACCGTTGAAGCGCTAGTGAGTTCAATGTTGATCGTTCGCTGTAGCTGAACAGTAGCGCGCGCGATGTCTATCTTGCCCAATCGTTTCACAACCGTTTTCACAGATACTGCATCATATACAGCGTTCTCAGCCACTCTTTTTCGGAGAATTTGGCCGGTTTCTCGTAAGCACCATTTTGACCGATTATTCAACTCTTGGTTCGGGTTTGCGGCTCGTTCTGATTGCCAAGGCAAATGTGATGATCATGCAGGGCAATCGCTCGTCGCCGCTCACTATCAGCGCTTAGGGGAATATATTCCAGATTACAACGGGCAGTGTAACCTGCAGCGACCAGGCTTCGTGAACGTCTTCTAACTCTGTAGACTTTTTCGGAGACACCTGCACACCTGACGTTTAGCTAGCTACTTAGTCTTGCTATATACTGCTGTATTTACTAAGTTACTGGAAACTACATTGTTGTGTTCATCATGGCTCCTAAGACCAAGGCCAATCAACTCTGCGTGGCTGTAGCGCACAGTTCATGACTCCTCATCGGGTCAGACTGGAACTTCCTCATTGTCCAATCGATTTTCTGTCAAGGCATAATCTCAAAATAATCACTCAGCTGAATAAACCTTATTGGCTGGGCGGCTGGCCATCTACACAGCACCACAGTTGGATTTATCCCTATAATCCAGCTACGCGAGTAACAAGCTTGCCCTCCGATTGCACCTACCCTGATTTTGGTCGATGTCACACATGTGAAGCTTGATAAGAACACATTGAGCTGTCAAGGATACATCAGAGATTCTAGGTTATCTAACCTCTGCATTTGAACTCACTATCAACAGAATTGTCAGCATATCAACAATCGGAATTCAGACACTGGAGAACCAACATGGGCTCATGCTAGTTGGTAAGAGGATCATTGTGGTGCGGCTTGCC
>NW_003203418.1:0-1035 GCF_000006405.1 Perkinsus marinus ATCC 50983 | reverse complement strand
AATAGACCAGAAGCTACTTTATTCCACGAGACTGTACGGAGTGGGAACATAACCATGTCCTTTGGTGTTCCTCGAGATCTTCCCAAAACGAGCTCGCCATTTATGCCCACCGAAAACTCCGATGCGTGAACCGAGAAGGCTGTTGTGGAGATTATTCTGGAACTCACGAGCTGTTCGAGTGGAGGTGGCATTCTGACTACTGGACGGCTCTGAGCTGGCGAAAGACTCAATCCAAGCACAGCATATGGTTGCAAGCCTAACTCTATTCGTGTGCTACCGACTAGAAGCCCTACTTGAAAGTTTTCGACCTCTTGCTGACCAATTTTCAGCGTCATCGTTCGATGCACGAACTCGTCCCTTTGGCCACCCTTTCCGTAAGTCACATTCTGTATCTTTTGAGTTCGCAAACTATTGAGGTCACAAAGGTTTGTTGAAGGGCAGAAATAGCATCCGGAGCGGAGATACTTGCAGGCGCCCTTGCCGTATATGCTTTCATACCAACCACCGTATACCAGGTATGACATATCACTCGCACTATCGACGAAAAGTTTTATTGGTTGTCCATCGAAATTCATCTCAACTTCTGTGTGTTTCATAGTGAGCGGCACAGCTGAGGAAGCCACCTGGGAGACCACAGCTGAGTGAAGTATAGCACTCTTAATCATGATCAGAGAACAACACAACTGCCAATGAACATTCGGACAGATCTGACCTACCTCAATGCATCCAGACTGAATATTTCGTGGGAAAGAAAGCTCTCAAACTGACGAGGGCACAGTAGAGCGCAATTCCAAGAGTACGTTGAGCACTGGAAACACCCTCGTGACACTGAATGATTGAGCGATGCACGAAGATCTGCATGACTCCACATGTGGAGGGCGTCTCGTCGGTTACGTATTTCCATAGCCATGGAAATTCGATGAGCACTCATGGAAATTCACCGGTTGAACTTTCTAATGTGATTCGCGAGCGTTGTGTTGGAGTGATATGTACAAACAATGTAGTCATACACTATGTTGTATGTGTATGTCAAAC
>NW_003210455.1:0-4070 GCF_000006405.1 Perkinsus marinus ATCC 50983 | reverse complement strand
ATCACCGTACGCAAACCACTGTGGCGAAGATACGCATATTTTGATGACAATGAAAAAATTATGGGAAATTCTTGTTGGTTTCCGTACACTTCTACCCAAATCCGTATATAAACTCCCATAATTGATGAACAAACTCCTGAGCTCAGCTGAGGAGAGCAAACGTATATTCCTCCAACACTAAACCGGAACTTCCACATCGGAGTTTCACCCGTTTCACGTGAAGTGGCGTAAAACTCGGTGAAATATGCCCTATTCGTGTAATATGTTTTTCACTAGTGTTTTTCATATCACTAGGGTGGTGAAACTCCAATGTACACATCGCCACAACACTATGACGTATTAATACACCCCAACTCAGTCGTCGTTAAACGCCCACCTGTAAGGCTGCTATACTCCGGCACTCCACCGTTTTCTTCATTTTCTTCGGGTCTTGTCGCAACCAGTCGCCCTCGGGCAACTTATCCCATCTCGTCGCATCTAACATTTTCGCTTGCTCTCTGGTCGCGGTCACCGAAAACACTCGGTGGTGGAGCCGTACAAG
Organism: Perkinsus marinus ATCC 50983; assembly: GCF_000006405.1. NCBI lineage: Eukaryota > Perkinsozoa > Perkinsida > Perkinsidae > Perkinsus > Perkinsus marinus. The sequence continues at coordinate 3,529 of NW_003210455.1, read as the reverse complement.
CGCTGCAATAGGACTCTTATTCGTGCGGAAATGATTTATTATCATATGAATACAATCAAAATAGGAAACTATTGGAAGACCCCAGGTTCAATCCCACCCCCGTGCATTTCTAAACTCGTGCATTTCACCGAGGCCAGTGCAGTGGTGTGCTCCCCCTTCTGGCACCTTAGGTCGTCTTAGCTCATAAAAAGTTCACACGACTTGGCGTGCTCTCAGCTCGCCCCTTCTCAACGGAGACGATTTCTCTGAGCATCGAAATTCTATACCCCATATAATGGAGTTTCAACACCCGTTTAAGGTGAAGTGGCGTGATACACCATGTGAATGCCCGATTGCACAACTGTTTTCATCGAAGTGAACTGTGAAACATTTCTTCCACTTCACGGGTGAAACTCCAATACCAAGTAATAAATGATAATAAAATGGGCACACATATATATATTATATGAATATAATCATAACCAGGGATATAATCATATATAAAATGATGGTAATAATATTGCTATATTAATTCTTAGCCCTGGTAACTCCAACAACTCGTAGGCTCCAAGCTCACTGTAACAAGGCATGCAACCACGACACCCTGACGTAACTCCATCACGTTCAGATGGTGTAATACCCAATAGATACCCTTCCCTCTTCCTACACCCTCAGACGCACCTGTGTGGAGCCTCCATGTTGCCGCAAATCCAATGCAAGTATGAGAAACTCTCCAAAGGGACAGATACAAGATTCATCGAGGGAATTTCTCTCGCTGAACCACCGCCCTCATTGAACACCATAACACAATACTAATCCATCGCTATAAGAAACCACGTCAACGATGTTGATGATGACGCCGCCCATCTCGACGGCGATTATCATCCCTATCATCAGGCTTGGTATCCTCTCGTCGAGGCCTCTTCGACTTGTTCTCTTCCCGACGTTCCTTCGGCAGACCAGCATTGGAGTCCAAAGGGTCATAGACCTCCAACACCTTCTGGGCACGTTCCTCGTCTACCCAACGACTAGGTACTATCTCTTACTACCTAGTAGGTAGTAAGAGGCAGTGTGAGAAGAATCCAACCTAATTCGTTTCTGCCACTATCAACCTCGAGCTAAGCTCCATCCTGGACATTCAAATTCGTGATGACCCTCATCGCCAATTTCAAACTGGATGTCTCCGATATGCAATTTATGAGGCCTTCGTGACGAAGGGGTGGAGCTCGATTAGTTCGAACCCTTTGATGCTGGGAAATAATGATCGTTGTGGAGTTGTGATGATCAAGAGTGATCATCAATTGCGGTCGTCAATGACGAGTCGTCATGGTCATTTGGTAGTCATAGATCTCGCAGCGAGCCCGCTGGTCCGACAGTCGTCAAGAAGTGGTCCGACTGTCGACAAAGCTTGTACGGAGGGTTGCGCGAGAAGAGTCGCAAGCCTTCGGCCCGCTATGAATGCCAGTGGTGTCTGGCTCTCTATACCGCGCCGGATCGGTACTAAACTCGTTGGCACCCCTCATTTATAGCGACTACCGTCCGTTCAATGCTTTCTAGCGCGTTTGGGCGCGCGCTTAGTTTCGAGGCGCGTGATGAGCCATGGGTCCCAACGTCCGCGCACCCGTAAATTGCGTATATATACATGAGTACGCGGGCTTGCAGCCCACTTTTGCTATTCCACTTCTTACAAGCCTAAGTCACGTAGTTGCAAGAGAGAAATATTCATCCAAAAATGAGGCACAGGTTCGATCCTCGGCCGGGGCAGATTCCGCTAACTTTATGCAACTCGCAAGAACAGCGCGCTTTGAGTCTAAAACGGCCGGGATCACTGTAGAAATTCATTAGAAGATACCTCCCAAGTTGGGAGTCCCAACCCGCTCTGCAATCGAGCTGGAAGTCCCTAAACCCCATAAATTCACGCCTACTTCATCAACGGCATCATCAGATGACTCTTTCGAAGGCATGCTCTTTGTCGCTCTTTAAGTAGCCTTTGCAGGGTTTGGGCGCACGAGAATCTGATAATAGAGAGGCAATTTTCTGTCTCTACGTCAGAGTTTCGTCGAGTGCAAGCTCTACGGAATAGGCTTGTTGATGATCAGCAAGGATATGTGGGCAAATGTACCGAGGAGGTAGCTTTGGCATTTTTGGGCGAAAAGTTTTCGCCGAAAAGTTGGCGACTACTGCGCCGGTTTTAATATGTATAGGTTTTTAAGCAGCCTAGGCCTAAATCCGGGGGCTTGCTACAGTCTGTTGAATTTGATTTCTACTGATGAATTTTCGTCGAAAATTTTTCGACCTTCCACGGAGTCATGTCGTCGTGTTCAACCTTAGCCATTGGTGGGTCACTAACAAGGGTGTCACTTGTGACGGATCCGGCTACGAATATGAAAGATGTTGGCCTCAATCTCCGTAGATCGAAGCGTGCACGCGGCGGACACAGCGTTGGTTAGGTTGACCGATGAACTTATTCACATGCTTGGTGCAGGAGATAATGTCAACAGTCTTTTAGGACATTTCACTTGGAAGTCTTGGGTGAGGACTGACTATCAAAATATGATTATTGGATGGCCTTCCTACTCTGACGAGGATATCTAACTACCTGCACTCGAGAACGCTTACCTTTATTATCGTGCTGCTTCTGTCCATGTTCCATTTATGAGCTATCAGATTGCAGAGGACAAGATTTCTTGATGGACATTCTTCCACCATTAGTACCTCATTATCTCATTATCACCATTACCTCGCAAGAGTCTTCAACATCAGCAGATGGAAGAAGCTATGTGAGTGGAGACTTAACTAAGACTAATTTGCTCCATTGTCGCTGTCAACGATGTTTATCTCAAGATCACTAAACTTATAACTGCCCGGTTAAGATACCTCCAGGTATTAAGGAGAGTAAAATTATTAGTATTATTGGTAAAATTATTAGAGTATTACTGAGGGGGGTGTGGGTGATGATAGAGGTTAATGTATGCTAAGTATTACTGAGGGGTGTGTGAGTGATGATGAAGATTTTGATTGGAATTGACTGGTTCAGTGGGAGTTGATGATAAAGTGTCGTCGTCGGGACTTGAGAGTTGCATAGAAGTATGCAACAGAGTAGACAAGGTGGAAAGATCGATGGGGGTGATAGCCGAGTTTGATGCTGAGTTGTCTGTAGCACGAGACCCGAAACCACTTTACCCCAGTAGCACCTCCCCCGGTCGTAGCAGACGAGAATGATTTGCCATCAACCGCGAGATTACCGATTCCCTATTAAGCAGCATGGAAATTCGATACCGAGAAGAGAACCAATACGCCGAGTAAAACCGTAGCTCTGAATGGCTAATCGGCGCCCAATCGGCTGCGTTCAGCTCGTAGTTTCACATAACAATAACTTCTAGAACGCTTGCATACAAGAAGTAGCATTCAAGAGAGCTAGGACGGCAGATGACCAGTTCACAGATTCGCGAGCGAGTCGACGAGCACCAGCTTGAGAGGGCACACATAGTGTACTCATCGATGCGGTACATAGTTCCAGATTCACGTGCCACTTCAAAGGGCTCACGAA
>NW_003213118.1:0-1733 GCF_000006405.1 Perkinsus marinus ATCC 50983 | reverse complement strand
ATCAGGTCAGGCTAAGCACTTTTCGTGAGGAGCACCTAGCAAATTGTCAACGGCAACGCCTTCGGCAGGACATCACACTTGGAAGTCTCTCCCTCGTCGCCCAGGAGAGCACGTTACCCTTCCCTCCCTTCTTGAGTCACTCCCTGAAGTCTCCGTAGCTCAGCTACCGCTACAAGCTCATCACTACTTGTGTTATCAAGTCCGTGCGCTTTACTGTCACATCACACCCTTGCGCCACATCTACTCGAACCGTTACAGGTTCGATCGATAATATCAGAATACACCAACATATTCCAATATTTCTCATTTCGTGCACTTGCTCGAACTTGCTTTCTAACGCAACCTTCACTGACGCATACGCCTCAGGACCAAAAAAGATCATAGGTTAATCGCTGCCGGTCTATTTTCAGCCAAGTGTATACGCAGCTCATAAGTTGAACAGACCTCATTGGTCATAAGGAACTTCAGCCTTGAGTCACTAATCGATTATGTACATGCGTACCCGTGGATGTTGGGTAACGTGTCAACTCTGGCTCCAGTGATTGTCCAGTTCAACTGAAAACCTCTACGTGTCAATGAAACTATCAACAGAGCTAGTAGAATAGGTGGCTTGGAGAGGACCGAAGAGTTGCAGATTTCCCTCCTGACCTAGAAGTCCCGAAGTCTCGGTTACGGGCGCTCGGTTAACTGGTGCCGTATGCACGCCTCACGCGGGTCAGTCGCGTCAATTGGCAGTTGGTGATTGGTGATTGGTGATTCACCAAGGTTGACCCGCTGCCACAAAAGTAAGGAAATTAGCCTCAGTCGCGAAGTTCCAATCGCTCGTCCGTGATCAATTCACATACGATATGTATGTCCCATCAGGTACACTATTTCAGATCTCTTCAGAGAACTTCTTTAGCTAGCACGTGGCAGAAAAGCTTCTAATGAAGAATGTTCGCGGTATTTTAGTGAGAGGAGGAGGCGGTTTCCGCGAGCCATCCGGCTCAAACGAGAACTGCAATATGACGTGCAATTCAACAGTTGAATTTCAACTGCACAAGTGTCGAATGCGTTACGAGGAATGTATAACTCCGTTACGAGAATATTCAGTAACGATCTATCTCACTTTGTCAATGGAGTGTGTGTGTGTAGCATATTATCATCCGTAAATCACTGGCCATATATTGCCACCTTATACATCATTTTTTAAATTGCGAACACGATCAGTCGAACTGAGCAACACCAATAGACTTACAACGCTTGAGTCATATATTAAACGAAGGCCATCTACAACATTTCAAGGTGAGGTGTTGGAGTCTCCAGCATGAAATAGACGCTGTAGGTAGTTGAAGCATGCGCGGCCAAAGACATAAGTTCGATACAGAAATCTAAAATTCATCACGCCTTTGTCGAGGAGAAGCTGGGAAAAACATACCCCAAAAATCAAGTACGATATTGAGCCGGAATGGTCATGCAACAGAAATTGTAGTGAAATTTCACTCGAACTCAAATCAGCACGGTTATTCACACAAGTCGTCGTATTAGTCTCCGCTCTAAGTTAGAGGGGAGACACATTTTGTAGGAGGTAGCATAAGTGTTAGAGGCTCTAACACTTATGCTACCTCCTACAAAATGTGTCTCCCCTCTAACTTAGAGCGGAGACTAATACGACGACTTGTGTGAATAACCGTGCTGATTTGAGTTCGAGTGAAATTTCACTACAAATTTCTGTTGCATGACCATTCCGGCTC
>NW_003215725.1:1686-3292 GCF_000006405.1 Perkinsus marinus ATCC 50983 | reverse complement strand
AGCTCAGCTGAGGAAAGCGAATATATGTTGGTGAAACACTAGTGAGGAGTGTATATATGTTTCTCGCAAACGGTGACATGATCATTTGCTGCGGCGAGAATTTAGGAATATGTCTTTTACTAGTGTTTTTATATCACGGGTGGAACTCCATCGTACGTGTGTGTTTAGTGTTATATCAGGTGATATCGGCTTTACGTATTGTACCCGTCGAAGAGGCCTCGAAAGTCGCAGAGGAGTGCAGTGTCTGTTTGACTGAGTAATACAGTCAATTTGGTGTAGTGGTATCATAACACGTTCAATACCCTGTGGTCGCGGGGTCGATCCCTTGTCATGTTATTTAGGTTCAGTGGAACTCCATCAACGACTAGTGGTGTTGAAATTATACGGGAAACCCCATGCCAGCATTATTTCCATCACGAGTGTCTGATCAACTGGGCGAAGGTATATCGGGTTCGGTCGAGTCTTCATACATATGTATAATATATACGCTGTGTGTGACGGTGGTTTTCCTATATCCTCTTAGTTAACGAAACACCGTCTGATCTCACGTAGAGCGTAAGATTAATAACAGCTTGAAGATGTATGGAAGTTCAATCGTAGCAGATCAGCATACTAGCATGAGGCTAGATACACAACTACATCACAAGTATAAGACAACTATGGAGGACAAACATTCGTGTGTTCAAGGGACTACAACATTCTCACGTCTCATTACATGTATCCGCTGAATCCAGCACAGCTGCTCGAAATAAAATATGATGTTTTTGATGTAACGTGCAGCAGGATTCAACAAACGCAGAACAGTGTGGGAATATATGTTTGATTTCTACCCGAGTTCGTATATAAACTCCTATAATCAGCGATGAAACTCCTTCGAGATCAGTTGAGGAAAGCGAACATATATTCCAACGACACCGTCGTAGACAGCGAAACAGGTTCTTTGGATTCCGACTGCTGTAGGGGAATCATTTTTCTGAGTTGAATTTTGATATCGATCGATTTGATATGAAGCTTGGGGTTGCTTGCTGGTGTCGATGGAAACTTGTTGCTCTTTGGAGTTTCACAAGAGCCCGTTTTACGCGAAGTGGCGTAAAACGCGATATTCGCGGTGATATGCAGTAGTCGTAAAGTATGTTTTTCACTAGTGTTTTTCATATCACTAGGGTGAGACTCCTTTGATGAAGTAACACTCAAATTTTGAATAGAATTTCACCTTGGGGAATTTTCGTATGAACAACACTAGTGAAAAACACATTTCACTTCGCGAAAAACGCGTGTTTGCTGTGAATAACGCGTAAAGAACGTGAAATGAAACCATTTCTTTGTTCACTTCGCGTGAAACTCCATTGATATTTTTCTAGTAGGGATGGTTTCAGGTGGGGAAAATGTCATGCCCACTGTGTCGGGCTTCGCTGGACCCCGAAGACCCCGAGGAGGAGGATGACGAAGCTGATGATGATAATGATGATGAAAACGATCGAACAACCGCAGCAACTTCAGCAGCAGCTGTTTGAGTTCATGATGTCGATTTGACACAATCATTATTGGAGTTTCACCCTAGTGATATGAAAAACACATTTCACAACTACTGTATAGCGCGAATATC
>NW_003215725.1:0-1586 GCF_000006405.1 Perkinsus marinus ATCC 50983 | reverse complement strand
TGGATGGTCGATAGTGGGCCTCACGCACAGGTTGTGTGCGCCACAGGTGCCTGCGTGCAATCATGTGCACGCGTGTTTTTGCTCGGGCCGAGCAATGGCCAGTCCTTTATTCGTACAACCCAAGTCTGAGTCGTAGTAGACCCCATCTCCATCAGATTTATGTCTTAGTAGTAAGTTATTGACCTTGAGACTTAATGGCATCTTCAATGAGTCGTGTTCATGAGGCGGAGCCCGGTCAAATTCTCACATCTGGCTCCGATGCAGGGACTCTTCCGCCTCTGTGCGACATCTTCGTCATCGAGGAGGGCGCCGCTGACCAGTCCCAGGTTTTGGACGCCCTCTCCACGACCCCCGACCCCGAGGTCGGTGCAGATATAATCTTGAGGTGCATAGAGAAAGCCGTTGTCGGAGGAGGTCCTCCAAGGCTGGAAGCTCTGGTCGAGCAACTTGCACACCACCTGCTCGTCTCTCCCGTCGAGGTGGTCCCTGAAGCGGTGAGGTTGTACCTCGTGGATCTTTCCCCAGAAGAGCTGCCCAAGTATGTGGAGGAACATCTTGGTTGGGCATGCAATCGGGCCGCGGTCGGCCTATTGCCGACTGAGACCTCACAAAAACTTCTCGACCTCCTCCCCCCCATGGTGGTCTACGCTGCCCTTCAGAATGAAAGGCTAGCTCATTTTCCGGAAGCTCAGACCCTTACCCCCTTGTACCGTCGCAAAAACCTCTCCTCGCTCCTGGAACTAAAGAGCTCCGAAGCGAGCCCCTTCAGCGAGGGGTGGACCGCCCGCCTCTTCCAACGGAGAAGCAAGGTGTCCAGGCAGACCGCCGGCGGCCCGGCTAGTCTTCAGCAGGCGGCTCCTGCTCAGCACTTTCATGGTTTCAATCATCGGTCTACCTCCTCGCCCCCGCGCAGGTCGGTTTCTCGGGAGCGCGGAGAAATCTCCTCCGGGCGCTCCCCGGGGGCCTTGAATCTAACGCCCCCATCTCACGGATCCCGGGTGACCTTGAGGCCGAATCCGGACGCCATCTCGAACGGGGACCGTAGAGTGGCCTCTCGGGATGCTGATAAAGCATCCTCAGCCTTCAAGGGCGGTCCCTTCAAAGGCGTCGATGACGAGCGCGGACTCTCAGGTTTTTGGCGTCAAGTAGAGTCGTTGGTGGTCCGGCGTGGTTGGCAAATCGGCGGTCCTGAGCATTATTTTCTTCTCACTAATCTAGTTCCGGAGTACACGCTCGAGGAGGCCGTGGGACGTAAGAATCCCGTGACTCTGGTCGATTTTTCGACGTCCGTTGCTGATATCCGCTCCGCTCTAGCGGAAGAGTGCGGTGGCCACTTCGAGGTCGAGAAGCTCTTATCAGAACCCACTGCCCGCTCGAACCAGGAGACCCTGACATCCTACATCGGGCGTCTGGATGAGTGGGCCAGACGCTGTGCTTTAGCCGGCGCTCCCCTCGGTGACGGCCATGTTATCAGGCGTTCCGTGAGGGAGTAACGACGAGGTCTGTAAAGAGGCTCCTACGATACTCTGGCTCTGGTCGCATTCAGTCTAAGCCCTACACGCGCGCTCGTGCGGATGCTGACCGGT
>NW_003207001.1:0-1196 GCF_000006405.1 Perkinsus marinus ATCC 50983 | reverse complement strand
TTATGCAGGCTCTGCGCAATGCGCCGAGCGTACGTTCCAACCGGGCGTTCAATAAGCTCTGCCCTATGCGATTCTGGAATCGATCTTGAAACTAAGAATTGATCTATGGAACAGGCCGACTACCGCTTTCATGGAATTGCGCACGTGGAAAACCAGGATCCTAAGATCCTCACAATCATTGTGAGGATCTTGGGATCCTGTTTTCGAGTAAGAATACTGTCTTCTGATGCTTAGTTCTCTCACTGTATTCGAGACCCTTCCTTCGAGAGGTGGAGAAGTGAGAATCATTCCGGTTTATACCAGTCATTCCCCGGTTCGAGCTGACCGATGCTACAATACCTACCCATTCAGCTTTCGACTGATTCTTTCACGTGTTCAGACTCCCTGGATGTGAAGAAACAGGTCGTACGCATGTTCAACTTCAATAGTTGAAGTTCAATTCAATTGGACCATATATTGAACTATTGGATCAATTGCAATATATAGTTCCGCTCGTCTCCGTAACTACCATCATGCTTAGTCCTGTTGATGAGCAAGCACGGTACGTTTGAACAAGCACTGGCCCAGTGCCATTGGAGAGGCTGACCTTGAGCCAAGAAATCCCGAATCCGGTGTTGGATCAACATCTAGCTGCGATGTCAGTTATTTCACCATCCTCGATGTTCTTTCGTGCCGCCGTGGTAGCTCTCCTATCCCTAGGCCACGTGTCTGCCGCATCCTGTGGCCCGAACGCCTGCATCCGATTCGCAATCACTGGTGGATTCCGCTGTAACTGGGAAACTGGGAAGTGTGGATCCGGTCCCTTCGGTCTAGTCCCGACCGACGTGGATTGTGCTTGTTGATAAGACATCGAGTTGAGTGAGATATGATGTAACCTATACATTGTAACCTATATATGCTTTATTTCTGCTGTCTTGACTCTGTTCATTCAAGAGCCACCACCTTACCGTCCTCCCGTGTGGGTGTGGTAGCTCTTTTATCCTCGATACAGTATCTGATGTTTCCGCATCATAAAGGCGCCTTACTGGCACGAAACACGCCTGGTTGTTTCGTTGGTTGTTTCCCTACCGGCCTCACAGAACATTGAATGAAAACCTTTTTTCCTTGAGGGTGCTCGTTCGAGGAAGTTAACTTCACGCATGAGCCCCGCTTTTGGTCGTCAGCTTATTTGAGTCAAGTAGTCTGTCCAACAAAAT
>NW_003216237.1:0-2095 GCF_000006405.1 Perkinsus marinus ATCC 50983 | reverse complement strand
GTGACTTGATGAGTTGAAGGCTCCAATTTAATAACCGATTCTGGAGAGTTCGGATGGCATCCTTGCACTTCGCGACTTGATGATCGAAGGTAAGCGCTTGGTGATAACCAAGGACATGCCGCTCTATCGATGCTGGAGAGCAGATTGGAGGAATTGGCGCATGCGAAATACAAATTAGAGACATCTGTACAAGTACGTCTCCCCAAGGAGGTTTGATACTCGTACAACGCACTGTACACTAGCAGTTTCATATAAAGTGCGTGTTAATTTGATTCACAAATGTGAAAAATGTCCGTTGATTTCCAAGATTAATGGTGGATCGATCCGAAGCGTCTTCATCCAATAATGCAAAGATTGCCATGAGCATGTGAGGCGATGCAAGTAGCTTTCCGAGACGGTGATAGTGACAAATCATTAACTATGATTACTCGGAAGAGAAAAGGCATAGCCTTACAATTTGCATATCGAACTGGCACGCACTGCAGTTGGTTCAACAAATCTTGTTGATTTCATAAGTAGTGGAATCCATGTTGAGGAAGTCGCGGCACTCTCTTGTAGTGCTGTCTTTTAGATGAAACCGCGAGAGTCGGAGTACGAAGAAGAGAATACTTACCGGACGATGATGGTGGACAAGATCAACGAAATAGCCAAGAAACAGGTAACATCATCACGGCTTGAGGGTTGATTCACAATGTTTATCCCGCATCGATTATTAGTGACTCAAACATTCGCCCTGTGATGGCTCTGTTTCTCAGGTTCACTCAGTCATAGCAACCGGATATACCATGTAGAAAAATGATGCAGTGGAATGAGCGAGATTAAGTTTCAGTGAGGGAGCGTAAAGATAAGACCATACAGTATTAACAACCTCTTCGACGTTGCTTCTATAACATATTTACTCTCCGCTCATCACTGAGATGTAAAAATTGTATTTCTTCTTGTCTCAAACCTCTTATTTGCTAATATGATGCATTTCAGTAAACGCAAGCACTCATTTCATGCCCTCAACCCTACATGAAAATTCCTTATCCGCGAACATAGCGACTCTATTCAGCAAATCGACTTCTGAAGAGTATGGATGGTACACGACAGAGCGACATGTCAAAATCATCAGTAGCTATACGCTACCCATCAACCTTGGCGCATACAGCACACATCAGCTGGGTCAAGAAGGTTGATACAAGAAAGACTGAACGACATAAATAATGTGAGTCATCATGTAAGCAGATGCATGCTCAGCAACACTGTGCAACACAATCTCATAGATAGCAATGACCAGAGATGGCATCCTGAGCCTCAGGACCTGAGGCTGGTTAGGACACTGGCTTGTGCATCAGATGACATTCTTGGACCGACGCGACTAACATTGTAGCTGTGGGAATGAACATTAGTCGAACTTTACCGGGACATGTAGGCGGGAGTACACTTGGTTTATTGGACAGCCAAAAACATCAAATGTAACCATCCCGACAATTGTCGCAATCAGCAACAGTCTTCGCAGTCCCAGCCACACTCCATGCTTACAGGCCAACAGACAGGCGGAATAAACAAAACTCCATCGCAGAAGCGGCAGATATCACAGGAAGTATCATCACGGATGTTGGGCGAGCTTTGTTTGGGGTCAAATTCGGACACATGACTGCCAATATCGCCCTGCTTGTCCATCATCATGCCGGAGATGATCTTCTCAGTATCATCCACGTGAACATCACCGTTAACACCACCCAAGATGAGCAGAATAGCCAAAATGAAGAGTAACTTCATATGAGCTTGAGAGTATTGATAAGCGCGGAATGCCTTGAACGTTTACGAAGTACTGACAATGGCAGCCCGACATCGGCACATAGCTCGAATCATGCTAGACTGTGCGGTCCGCACGAACTGAGAGATCTGTCCTCACTTCACTGGTCAGTAAGTGAACGTCACTACCAATGGTGATGTCAGGAATCGTCGAGCGCTCCAAGGGGAGGCTGAAGGAGAGGCTTCTCATGGAATTCGGATATTTTTACATTACATCATCCTACACCGTCACAGTGTAAATTACCCGAGAAATGCGCTATTCCATTCGCACCCCGCTCATCGCCGCATATGTGGA
>NW_003216171.1:0-1014 GCF_000006405.1 Perkinsus marinus ATCC 50983 | reverse complement strand
GCTTTATATCAGTAACCTTTCTATTCAGCTCTGATTTAATTCTCAGAATCTCATCCTCCAAGGACCCAGCTATAGCCGGCAGTAGAGCTCCCTCCCAAACTGCCAACTCCACTTCCCCGTTGCGGTCTTCCTTCCACACCCTTAGGCCCATCTCACTGTCCCTCACACACCACCACCTGACAGCGTCAGTCTGGTAAAATACGCACATGGTTAATGACAATATTGAAATTCTGACAACATTTTAGAAGACCCAACCAGGTTCCTATATGAACTCCCATAATTAGTGAGAAAATTATAAATCTCAGTTGAGGAAAACTGAGCATATTTATTCCCACACCGACAATCTCATTGCCGATCACTTACCACGCCTGATATGACATTCGCTCTAATGAAACGGTCTACCAACCACTCTACGCTACTATGAGGAAAATGAGGGTATAAAAGCATACACATGGTCAACTACCTGTGTCGACCACTACAAGAAAATCGAGAAATATTCATGGAAATAATTCTACTCCATTTCTACACTCCTACCCCAAATCCTATAAAAATTCTCATAACGTAATCCCTAAATTCAGCCGAGAAGATTGACTCTCTATTCTCCTGTGCCATTCGAACCCGTCTTCCTCGCCATCACTACCTCCTGCCCTTCACATCAAAGCCAACTACCCGTCCAGCTTCCCTCTGCCCTCTCAGCGGCATGTACGTCGAGATCGCCGTCGTTGACTCCACTGCATCAGTGTCAGCCGAGGACGCCACGAGGCAGCCCGGAATGTTGAATAGTAGCCCAAATACAAAGCGTATCTTAGGTCCAACCATGCAAGATTCAAATTAGGTCCGAATACCATCCTTACTATCCTCATTCGTTCCAATATGTTCCTCTGTGACCACATCACAAGCTGCTGAGGATCGTCAACCACCAGGCGTCCCTCTTTCATCGTAGGAAACTCCACACCAGCGACCGGTCGTATTCCCGCTAAGACTTCAGATTCAAAACCGTTCTCGAGGAAGAGC
>NW_003217113.1:0-1144 GCF_000006405.1 Perkinsus marinus ATCC 50983 | reverse complement strand
CCTCGACTAAGCCCATGGAACCCTGCCCGGGGCAAGCTGCCCCCTGATCAATGTTGCTCACGACTTACGGTAGCCTACAGTAACAGACGAGGCAGGGTTACATAAGCTATGCCATGGTCTGTCTTCAGCGAGATTCTCAGCTGAGATGGTCAGAGAATGAGACTTTGATCCGTGAGGTTCTCGGTTCGAATATACCCTTGATTAATTTAACTTTTTTTTCTCAACTCTCATGGGGCCAGGCCCATGGCCCCAGCAGGGCCAGGCCCATGGCCCCGGTAGGGTTAGGCCCATGGCCCCAGGGCCATGACCCTGGCACTCAACAACAGTAGTATCAGGTCCGATCATGACCAACAGTAGCTGCACTATAGTATCCACGTGTGATGCTCGACAACAACATCTTCTGCCGTATAGCTCAGCTGGTTATGTGACTACGCTGACAATCGATGCACCCAGGTACGATCCGCGGATATGCTACTTTTTAAACTCAATAATCCTATTGGCCCTGACTCGCTTGAGCCTCGAGTAAGCGCATGCCCCCCTGACCCCCTGATCAATGTTGCTTAAGACTTACGTTAGCCTACATTTTACATAAGCTATGCCATGGTCCGTCTTCAGCGAGATTCTCAGCTGAGTTGGTCAGAGAATGAGGCTTTGATCCATGAGGTTCTCGGTTCGGACCTTCCCCTGACTAACTCAACTTTTTTTCAACTCTCATGGGGCCAGGCCCATGGCCCCAGTAGGGCCAGGCCCATGGCCCCAGTAGGGCCAGGCCCATGGCCCCAGTAGGACCAGGCCCATGGCCCCTGTGGGGCCAGGCCCATGACCCCAGTAGGGCCATGGCCCCAGGGCCATGACCCTGGCACTCAACAACAGTAGTATCAGGTCCTATCATGACCGACAGTAGCTGCACTGTAGTATCCACGTGTATCCACGTGTGATGCTCGACAACAACATCTTCTGCCGTATAGCTCAGCTGGTTAAGTGACTACGCTGACAGTCGATGCACCCAGGTACGATCTGCGGATACGCTACTTTTTAAACTCAATAATCCCATTGGCCCTGACTCGCTTGAGCCTCGAGTAAGCGCATGCCCCCCCTGACCCCCTGATCAATGTTGCTTAAGACTTACGTTAGCCTACATTTT
>NW_003214310.1:0-1092 GCF_000006405.1 Perkinsus marinus ATCC 50983 | reverse complement strand
AGGTCTTATGATGTGCCCACGACCTCCTTTATGGCACTACCTAGATCTGAACAATCAGAATGCTGTGTTGATTGGTTCATAATCGTGTTCGCAAGCGCGGTGGAAAATTTTCTACGGCCTCCGCGATGAAACTCATGGTGTGATTCGATAGTAGTTGCTTTTGAATTGCATACCCGTGAAGGTTCAGCAGTCCCAACCAATCGTATGAGCGCATCACACTGCTCTTTATCTTTATGGAGCTTCAAATGGCTCTCCTCTAGATAGGTATTGCAACGATTCTTCGGACACCTTAGCAACATTTTTCCACGCCTGAGTCTGTACTCTGATACCCGAGTGCTACTGCAAGACAATAGGCGAATCCCTAAGTTTTTTCTGAGAGATATGCAGGATTATCTTCATGGTGTTTCTCAACAATCCGGAAAATGTTACATATCATTAAGGCCTTGAAGCAGTGCGAGATTTTCCTAAGCCGTCTTGACGAAGTGAAAATTCTGGTTGAAGCAAGTGAATGCGAGTTGGACCTCTAGAGATCTTTGTATCGTATGGTCCTTCATCGCTGATAGACGACTACTATTCACGGTTCTGAGTAGAGTTGATCGTGTAGTGGAATATGTGACGTTGACAGATTTGCAGTTTGCATCCCTGTAATGTATAAGGTCTTCGGCGTGGGTCGGGGTAAAAGAGCTGAACAGCAGCCCTCTGCAGCGCAAAATGGAATAACGACGAAGCCGAAACAACAGCCTGGCGAGATTAGGCTGCAAAAAGGTAGTTTTTGAAGTGTTTGAGTGTATTGGAATTACCTATACACCTCTTTGACGGGTGAGGGTCACTCCGGATGGAAGTTGGAAAGAATTGGGATGAGATACGGAAGATATATTCATGGTGAATTGCAATGAAGAATCATTTTGGGAGTCACGTTTTCGGCGCACCTGTCGCGGAAGCATGACATTTCATCATACTTGTATAGGGTGATTTGATGATGATGTTGTGGGATCAGCTATGACACCTAGCGGTGCCACCCAAACACTTGGATAACTTCGTCGCGCAAGGCACAAAACGAAGTTCATGAAATTATACTCGAATGTCTATCGA
>NW_003216808.1:0-1049 GCF_000006405.1 Perkinsus marinus ATCC 50983 | reverse complement strand
ACGGGAGACGTTGGCTTAAGTGGATCCCATCATAATTGACGTATACACCCAACGTTCATAAGCTACGATGACGATCCCAAAAAGTAAAAAATGAACTAGTCTAATAGTCGTCATCTATCATCATCAATTACCATAGTCGTCTACATAATTCTTCTAGTCGTCTAAGTCGTTATATCATAGTCCTTGAAGTCGTCTACCAAAAAGCTAGTTGGTGTCGTTCTCGATCATAACGTAGTCACGATAGTAGACACGTTGTTCGGCCTGTCTTAGAGAGTCGAGACGTGCCTCTGCATCCACACTGTCGACGCTCAGTAGCTGAATAGCATGCTCGTACTTGGCAAAGACGTCAGCCATAGACTCCCCTAGGTTCTGGTGCAAGTCGTGAACCACGTTAGTACAGTTGTTGGACTTAGCGTGATCGGACAACGTAGACAGAAACGTACCCTTATAGAGGCCAAGTAGACGTAGATACGTATAATGAATACTCATAGGTATACGTTGACACCTACGGGCCCTCAGGTTAGCGTCGTGGGGTAGTGTAGGGACTCCGAGTACGTGACCAGTAGTACTAACGTCCCAACAACGTAGAGAAGAGCTGACCAGCCTATGCATCTTCTTACAGTAAAACCGGCGTTGTAGTAGATGGCATACCCGTCGTGGTCCCAAGTGCATGTACTTATAGTGATAGATAGTCGATAGGATCCTTATGAGGGCTGACGTATACTTGCTGTTACCAAGATAGATCACACCGTCGTCATCTTCTTCAGCATGGCGAAGTCGCTCTGGGCTAGGGTGACGTCTGACTATACCATGTTGGTCAACGTAACAAATACGAGCCAACCTTCTTAGTTTACCACCCTTCATGCCGAGTTCCTTGTAGGTGACCTTCTCAAGGAGAAGATTCTTGAAGTCCTTCAAGTCGTCGTCCAATTCTTGCGCACGTATTACGCAAGCACTGACACGGTCTTCGTAGTTACCATCCTGTAGTAGCTCTGGGTCGATCTCTTCCACGGGCTTGGCATAACGTGTGAGTTCACGTAGTTCTTCTT
>NW_003205939.1:0-1797 GCF_000006405.1 Perkinsus marinus ATCC 50983 | reverse complement strand
AAACATCCCACTAACGAGATTTTATCCCCATTTCAGAAGTCGTATAAACGCTGCTGCATCCAGGCCAGCATAACGCATAAGATCATCGTCGCTTGTCAACACAGCATCGCGTATCCACGACCATTTACCAGTTTTCTATCCGAAAGTGGACACTTAACTCAGGGATATTATCACGACAATTATAAAGCTTTGGAGCTTTATGTTTAACCAGACAATAGGCTAGGACCATACCAGCGAAGATACCTATATAAATGCCAAAGGAAATGAGCACGGCCATCGAAGTCGTGGTCTTGCTGCTCTCGGACGATGATGATGACATTATTACGTGATAATATTACACAAGAGTCACCACTACCAATTCATGTTCTCGACAATCTACGGACTACAGCGAACCAAACCAAACTGAAATCGATTCGGGGATAAATTCCTATTCCCGCAGTTGCGCTGTTCCAGAGTGGCCTCAGACTTCCATAACAAGATCACTTAACAACCTGTATAATACCCGTTGGGGAAAATACCAAAACATACAGGCAGCCAGCAGCACGGGAAGGGGACAGGAGCACACAACGCTACTGCAGCTACCTCAACAACCACGACAACCCAAAACCAACATGTTCTTCGATTGAGACACGCTTTGAAAATATTCCTGACTAATGACTTCCATCAGACATTACTCAGACTTGTCTTTCTTGGATGCACCAAAGACCTGGACGCAGTACTTACACAGGGGAGTACCAGTAAGCAGAACCTGAGAAAATGCAAGGGGGAACAAGATTGCAAGATAAACATAAGTAACAACAGCTACACGTACCACAATAGACATTATTCCGAGGGTGAGATGCAGGCCCACGGTGGCCATGCATGTGGGTGAGGCTTTACCACACAAGTCTGCATTGGGCATCCCAGGAATCTCCAATGCGCGACGAGAAACGTATCTTAGCACATCATGAAGAGCATGGTCAACCTCAAGATATTTGCACAATCTGCTACAACCATCTAGTCAATGAAGTCTATTAACAACATTGAGGTTTACTCCGTCTCACCCCACTTGAGCTCACACAACTAAGTCAACGAATGACTTAAAGAGTACCCCCGCTTGCCCCATGCACATTGAACCAATTCTATAATCGATTCTATCATCGTATAATACGTGTAAGAGGCGATTCCGGGATGGATTATAAGTTTCAGAATCTGTTTATTAAACGACCACCCCTGGGTGTCGAACCCGAGACCTACTCGGCACCAATCATCGCGATTAGCATCCACATCGCCCCCACAATCGGCTGGAAGAAGATACTCATCACACTAGCGATGTGCGCGAAGCCCATAACCTTCATAAGCTGCGGCGCGGTAGCGATCCCACACATCTTCATGGCGTTCTGAAGCAGAAGAAGCAGCAGGTAATAATTTCGTGGCGCGCGACAACTGTTCATGACCCCTCTACCTTCATGAACTCAGTCTTGGCGAAGTGACCATAGACCGCTGGAAGGTACGCCTGCAGATCCGATGGAGCCACGTTATACACACAGGCAAGGTTCGCGACGCCTGCCCCTGGAAAAAAACCACAATAATTTCGAGCGATCTCACAGATCAGATAACAGATAGAATGAACCCGTTAGTAGTGTTACTACCAAGGAAAGCTAACATGACGCCAAAGTAACAGCCAACAGTCACTATCTGCAGCATGGACTTCATCATCATCGTGATAATGCCGGAAGAGGGACAAGAAATCACACACACCTATTGACAAGACACTACCCCATATGCTAAGCTACTCTAGTGAGAGTATCTTCAAGT
>NW_003206915.1:0-1552 GCF_000006405.1 Perkinsus marinus ATCC 50983 | reverse complement strand
GAAGTGTAGTAATGACGCAGCACAATGTGCCTAGCACATCGTTGGGAGAAATAGGCATTCATGAGATTCGATTTGTCGCTAGTGGAAAAGAACTCAATCTGGCCAACTAACAACCAATCTTGATGATACTCATATCACAGTGTGTTTGTGGGGACTCATCAACGGTCATCCTCGTAGAGAAGCCACCTAGGCTCTCTAGTCTACCCCTTCCCGGGGGGCTCTTCTCTTAGCAGTGTGACTTTGGGCTCAGGCATACCGCCCGTACCCTTCACGACTCGCTCTCGCCATCCGGCAGAGCATACATAGAGAAGAGTGGCTCAGAATGCTCAGCTTCAGCCGTATATTCTGGCCCGTCGAGGAACCTCTCGACTCTCGTGGTTGAGCTCGGCCTCACAGCCGTACTCAATCCACGTTGTAGACCTGTATGGTCCAACTCAAGGTTTGTTTCACCTTCGGTTTCCGCTTTGCAACACTCAAAAACCGTTTACGGGCGCGCGCACTTCACTTGTGTCATATGTCTTTCAAGGGTGCACCCCTCCTTGCGCGACATTTCACTTACACTACAGGACTGTTGTCCTTCCGCTCACCAGAACTCATGCACGACTGACATATGGAGCTCATTTACTGATCCGGTAAGGTTAGTGAATTTTAATCTTACAAAAGTAAGAAACCTCTTAGCTGGTCGAAGAAGGCAGCAGAATTATGTACTACTATTATAAGTAACTGACCTCATCATCATGATCATCATCAGAAAAAGATGGGTGAGTCTTTAGAAACAGTGAGGCTTGAGACAGTTAAGGAACATTGAAAGCTGCAGGTTAGGAATTCGCACGAAATGGACTAATCCCATATCCGTTGGATCAATGCTGCTTGTATGGGCCTAGCAGCTTCTAGCTTGCTGATCAGCGCTTCTATGCTGCTGCTGAAGGTAGAGCAGGTAGAGATGTACTACTTTGAAGGTGTGATAGACTATACTACACTATACCAAGTCTATAGTCATACTAACACTCTTGAGGATAGTGGTTACTATTTAGCAATGCTGCTGGTCAGGAAGGTCCGTGCTGCTAGGTCCGATATCATCTGCTCAGGTGCTCTTAATAGTTCATAAACTGGTCATGTTGCTACTAGAGAATATATGCTATGGTATATAGGCTATGATATTATCAGAGCGGTCGTCGTCAGTACTAGGTGCCGGTGGTGTGAGCATAGTATGGGGAGAGAAGAGAGGGAAGTAGTAGTAGTATTCATTACTACCATTACTCATGTAGGACGACCGTCATCATCATCATCATCATCAGCTGCTGCTGCTGCTCCGTCCCAGATGCCTTCAATGCAGTCCCACCATACTACTGCAGCTATCAGCTTGATAGTCTCCCGAGGTGACCATGGAGTATTCGTCAGAGTAATGCTACTACCGATAATACGACTGGAAGACACCTGAGCGTACTAACATTAAATAATCATCATAATTGATACTATCTAAAGGGTGTCTGTTGTCAGATAGTATCCATGCAGGTATTGAATTATACGATTATATCATGCAGGTCTTTAA
>NW_003200317.1:0-1063 GCF_000006405.1 Perkinsus marinus ATCC 50983 | reverse complement strand
TGCCCCTTGTACACACCGCCCGTCGCTCCTACCGATGAGGTGATCCGGTGAGCTGTCCGGACTGCGATTAGTTCAGTTTCTGTCTCTTCGCGGGAAGTTCTGCAAACCTTATCACTAGAGGAAGGAGAAGTCGTAACAAGGTTTCCGTAGGTGAACCTGCGGAAGGATCATTCACACCGATTCATTCTCTGAGAAACCAGCGGTCTCGCTCTCTCTTGCTCTTTTGTTAGAGAGTTGCGAGATGGGATCCCCGCTTTGTTTGGATCCCCCCACCTTAACTTGTTAAGGTGATTAATTCCTATGAACCATTGTACTAGTCATAGTATCCAAATCCAATTTTGGATTTTGGTATTTCAAAACGAAATTCCAAACTCTCAACGATGGATGCCTCGGCTCGAGAATCGATGAAGGACGCAGCGAAGTGCGATAAGCACTGCGATTTGCAGAATTCCGTGAACCAGTAGAAATCTCAACGCATACTGCACAAAGGGGATCTTTCCTCTTTGTACATACATATCAGTGTCGCTCTTCTTCCCGATACAAACATTTTGTTGTTAACGCAACTCAATGCTTTGTATCCCGCTTGAACTAACTCTTCGGAGGTGGTTCGTTATGTGCGCTTGTGAAGGCAGGCGTATTAATTTGCAAGGCTATAATCTCGTATTGTAGCCCCTCCGAAAGGAGGCTTGCGCCTGTGAGTATCTCTAGAGGTACTCGCAAACTCGACTGTGTTGTGGTGATATCACGTGTTCCTTGATCACGCGATTCTTCTCTTCAACGCATTACGTCAAATCTATTGATAAATGCAGAGAAGTGTTTGAATCACGCGTTCAGTCTGGTCGCGAGATTATTATATATCATAACACGCTTGTCGGTTTGCACCATGGCAATATGTCATCATTAGAAGGCCTGATGTGTGTGAGATTACCCGCTGAATTTAAGCATATAAGTAAGCGGAGGAAAAGAAACTAACTAGGATTCCCTTAGTAATGGCGAATGAACAGGGATCAGCTCAGTGCCAAATCGGAATCACTTGTGGTTCTGAAATGTGGCTGAAGGCAGT
>NW_003216699.1:0-1075 GCF_000006405.1 Perkinsus marinus ATCC 50983 | reverse complement strand
TCGTTGAAGTCCATAGCAGGCTGATTGGCATATACCTACACCATGGACCTACAACGTAGACCTTCTATGTGGTCGTTCCTGCTACCTTCACAGCCATAGGGGCTGAATACGCATCATCCTCATCATCTTCACCACTTTGAGGGGGATGGTCAGCTCCAATGACGATGGACTTCACGTGCACTAGCTCGCGAAATGTCAACTAACAACAACAGAGGCAAATATGATATCATTCGAATTGGCCGAGATGCCTACCTTAATAAGGAGCTGTTCATCAGCATCGCTCACGACTGCTTTGTCGGTATTCGGCGCCAAAATATCCACCAACGAACCTAGCACAAGACTAGACCCTCCAAAGAGGGAATACAACCGACCCTTACCAAAGGCCGGGTTGGCATTAAGAACCGTGGAGATCCTCATGTCGAGGAGGCCAGAACTGTCGCATGACAAGTCCACCTCCTTGTGCTCCAAAGCTGACTCGCACACCTGAGAGCACATTCGTGAGTATTAGCGGAGCGGAGCGGTACGCTACTTTTTGTTTTTTGAGATTATGCTGTCTCATAACGGAAGTGTTGCTTGCTTCTGTGTTCACCTGCATGACCTTGAAATTGATAATAAAGTAACACTGTTGTAGAGCGGCCGTAGAGGACCCCCTCTGAGGATGAACACAACGCCATAGTATGAGGGATCGAGGCATTGATACGATGGCGGTTGGGTGGCGATGGAGCCCAATGATCGAGCCTCTATCAGGCGACGTTCGAAGAAGCCGCTTGAATGACGACTCCCCGGAGTGATGATGATCATGATGATGAAGAAATCATTTCGGGGACGATAACGACTACGAGCTACGTGCGCTCGGAAAGGTACAACAGTATACTCAGACTGGTGATGGACTTCGGGATAAAAATAGTACTAGCATCATAGCCACTTAAACCGGTGAGCTCCGTAATAGTACTAGTATAGGCAGTAGTAGCATCAACATGGTCAGCGACTATCATCAACGAGTAGAGCAAATCTTCCATACATTCAGTTGGAGAAGGTATGATCATATTCTAAGTGTGATAAGATTCTTATCATG
>NW_003208080.1:0-1270 GCF_000006405.1 Perkinsus marinus ATCC 50983 | reverse complement strand
AGTTAGTTAAGGGCCTGGCAACGCCAGCGCTTGACACGTTAAAATGCAGAGATACATGAGCGAGGACTCGAACCTGCGCACAGGATTTTGCGCAGATCGTCATCGATCCCGTGATCGATTTAGAAACAGCTATTCTTGAGCACCGGCAAGTCGGGTTGCCAGAGCTCAATTCTTTTTTCCCCTTGCCCATCCCGCCCGGAAGTCAATTGGCTCAAAGGCTTCTGGCAGAACAAGTCCGAGGACGTACGCTACGCAGACTTGGACTTGTTCGATGCTGCGCACAGTGTTTCCAGAGCGCGAACCCGAAAACCTCTATACAGGCTTCAAGAATCCCGCTGTGAGTGCACCATTGGACCCAAGTCTATCAAGGTGCAACCAGAAAAAGGGTCGGTTATCGACTCATATCAGCCTTCAGGGCTTGGATTCTAAGCCAGACCCGCGATAAATCCCGACTGCAGTGTTCGGGCTGCGGGTTTAGAGGTTTAAGGTTTAGTGCTTGGTGCATTACTATCACCTCTCGGCTTCTCTCACTCTCTTCCCACGGTTCACGAGATCCGAGCGTTTGGTAGATGTGCATTTTACACTGAGATTTAGTATCAAATTGTTGCACCACTTGAATTGTGGTATGCGTTTCATTGTGAAATTTCAAGACATGGTTAGACTTTACACTTGAGGGAACGTGCCTTCTTAGCTTAGTTGGTAGAGCACCCGCTTAGTAAGCGGGAGGTCGTCGGTTCAACTCCGACAGAAGGCTAGCTCTGAGTTCGTTTGTCGAAAACCGACTGAATTTCGTAATTTTTCACTGAAATTTAGTATCAAATTGTTGCACCACTTGAATTGTGGTATGCGTTTCATTGTGGAATTCTATGGCATGGTTAGACTCCACACTTGAGGGAACGTGCCTTCTTAGATTAGTTGGTAGAGCACCCGCTTAGTAAGCGGGAGGTCGTCGGTTCAACTTCGGCAGAAGGCTAGCTCTGAGTCCGTTTGTCGAAAACCGACTGCATTTCGTAATTTTTCACTGAAATTTAGTACCAAATTGTTGCACCGCTTGAATTGTGGTATGCGTTTCATTGTGGAATTCTATGGCATGGTTAGACTCCACACTCGAGGGAACGTGTCTTCTTAGCTTAGTTGGTAGAGCACCCGCTTAGTAAGCGGGAGGTCGTCGGTTCAACTCCGGCAGAAGGCTAGCTCTGAGTCCGTTTGTCGAAAACCGACTGAATTTCGTAATTTTTCACTGAAATTTAGTACCAAATTGTTGCACCAC
>NW_003213826.1:0-1585 GCF_000006405.1 Perkinsus marinus ATCC 50983 | reverse complement strand
CAGCTGTTCTCGACGGCAATTGCCGGCAATTGCAGAGAGCTGACTCCATCCTGCCATCGGCCCCACTACCAATCTCTCCACTTTTTCCGAGGTTCGAGTCACAACCATCCGACACTCCCGGACCGGGAGGTACACGGCAGACTCCAACGGAAGGGCAGGGTGGCTGACATATTTTTATAGGGAAAGATTTCAAGAATGTTTTAATGAAATATTTCAAATATTTCACCGAAGAAAATCTCAGTGAAATATTTCACTTTTCATTTTTCGCTTTTTTGAGAGATGTACGTCAGAACCTAGTGCTTGAGGACTCTCATCATAGATCACGGATGTAGTTGGCTCTATCAACAGCAATACTGTCTCCTTAGAAGGGGACAAGTGAACGGGAAATGGATAAAATGGGAAAACTCCCGGCTGAAGTAAAAAATACTCCAGTCGTACCACCGGTGTTGATCTTCCTATCCGATAGGACCTATTGCGTGCTCCTGCAGACTGATTGTACTACTAGGGCGTATTTCCTGGCGGTGATATAGTCAACCCACCCGCAGGTATCGATCTTATGAAGAACAAAACTGACGAGTTTGAAGGTTTGATAATCAAACCCTCAAACTCATCAGTTAAAGTAACTGAGTTGCTATTTGACTGAGTGGCTCCTTTCGTGACAGATGTGCTGTGGTCATTCCCACGGTGGGAATCCCACCACCTGAACGTGTTGAAAATGAAAGTGTTTAAATAACTCCACGCTTTTCAAAGTGTTACAAACTACCACTTTGTGGAAATAATAACTACACGTGCTGAAATTACTCATGTGTTGAAATTGAAAGTGTTGGAAAAATTGTTCACCCATCAGAGTTCCTGATTGCCGGTTTTCAAAACCGGGTTTTGGAACTGCGGGTCGATAGTGAAAGTTAATAACGACTAAGAAAGGTAGTTCACGACTCATGAACTACTTTTGAAAAGTAACTTTTCTCCTGAGTCACGAGCAAAAAATATGCCTTGTCCTACAAAGTTTGTCATCATACGGAGAGTCTCCGTATGATGACGGCATATGTCCGTATGTCCGTCGGAGACTAAGGCGACAACCGATGAACTTAGCTGTATCCTAATTCTGGCCTAGGATACACTTAAGGCCTAGTAGGCAATCTCTGATGGCGTATTGTATTATAGCTCAATAGCATAACCTTTCAGATGGTGGGTTCGCTGGTAGTGACCGGAAGAAAGCGTTGCGTTCCAGTCCGCGAAACTTTTCCCTCATGCGCACCGCGCACTGCGCGGAACTTGACTCACTATTCGTAACATACCTCGAATTGAACTACTTAGATTAGAACCTTGTATACCGGAATTACCTCAGCAAGATATGCATGAGAACTCCGTAACGCAAATATTCAACCATCAAATCGAAATGTGTGTTCTACATTGATATTCGAACTCGACCATTCCGAAAGGAGCGAGAGCAGAGCTCTGCGGGAGATGCTGCGTTGCTGAGAAAAGATCTTTCGCATGTGCGTATTACGCACTGCGTAAAATGGATAGAACAAGTATCAGAGCGCTTAAGCATTATGATAGGCTGGGCAATCACCCAAGTCAA
>NW_003206789.1:0-1331 GCF_000006405.1 Perkinsus marinus ATCC 50983 | reverse complement strand
GATAGGCGGCATCGTGCCTTAGCGTTGTCACGGTTGCATTACACTACCAGACGTGACTATCATCACGACGTGATTCACGTACGGCACGGGTTGCACGGTTGATGTGGAACTCAGACGCTGAGATAACCTGGTCCTTCAACGAGTACTCCAGCAGAAGCAGCCCTCAGGAGCTACTCTACGCTGCCCATCGAGACATCCTTTGCAAGCTTCACTGTCGGAATCTTACATGCCGGGTAACGAAAACAAGATGAGTGTCACCGTAACATAATATAACTAATATTGTTATTGCGTAACATCCCCGCGATCTATCCCCAACCGCGCCTCACAGTTCGGAAAGGCTCAGCTATCATATGCGAGTCTCATTCCAGGGTATGCTACGGAGGTTGATCATGTCTCGTGGTAATGTCCCTTCGCTTGCCGGGCAGTGTCCCTGCTAGTCGAGTGGCATATTGTCGAGCGCAGACGTCATTCGCTGAGAACGAGGTGTCCACGCCTCAATTGAGCGGAGGGTTCTGTGATAAAAAGTAGTGACCAAGTAGACCTGCTGCCAGAAAAATGAGAGAATCGGCCTCAGTCGGGAAATTTCAGTTGCTCAGTAGTGATCAATTCACATACGGTATGCCCCATCAGATACACTATTTAAACCTCTTTAGAGAAACTCGTTAGCTAGCACGTGGAAGAAAGTTTTCCAATGATGAATGTTCGCGGTCCGCGAATCACGGATCTATCCCCCGAAGGGTACCTTAGTGAGGGGGAAAGGAGGCGGTTTTCGCGAGCCTTCGGCTCGAACGAAAACCGCAATATAATGGTTCAACTTAACCGCATAAGTGTGGGATCCGTTACGGGAATTGTATAACTCAAACTTCTCGAGAATATTCAGTAACGATGTATCAC
This sequence comes from Perkinsus marinus ATCC 50983, assembly GCF_000006405.1. Classification (NCBI taxonomy): domain Eukaryota; phylum Perkinsozoa; order Perkinsida; family Perkinsidae; genus Perkinsus; species Perkinsus marinus. The sequence goes on along the minus strand of NW_003206789.1, from coordinate 437 downwards.
ACTATGTCGATGGAAAGCTTTTGTGTAGCATATTATCGTCCGTATATCACTGCCCATATATTACCACCTCCTCATACATCATTCTCCACATTGCAAACACAATCAGTATGAACTGAACAACACCAATAAAGTTATAGCACTTGAGCCATGTATCGAACGCAGGCCATCCACAACATTCCACGGTGGAGCGTTGGAGTCTCCAGCATGAGATAGATGCTCTAGGTAAATGAAGCATGTGCAACCAAAGACACCAGTTGAATACAAAAATATGAAATTCATTACACCGGAGCGTGAGTTCGCATATATCATGGACCATATAATGCCCATGCATTACTGTACCACTAATAGGCGAAGATCTCAGAACCCGATTCATCGAATCAATCTCCTATCTCCCGTAAAACTGCTCCGACGATACTTTTGCGCGCGCCATACGTACG
>NW_003206283.1:8183-9428 GCF_000006405.1 Perkinsus marinus ATCC 50983 | reverse complement strand
ATATTGGTCTTGAAATGTTCGAATTCACGTGTCCACATGATTATGCTTGCATTAGTCACGCGCGCACAAGAACCTTGAGACTAGTCTCACGGGATGTGAGAGGTTGATCGGATGAGTTGAGATAGGGAGACTTAGCTTATGAGTGGCACAGTAATGCACAGTTACGATGCGTTCCGTGATGAGTCCGAACTAACGCTCTGAGGTGAGAAATTTCAGAATTGCTATCATAAGCGCAGCACAAGGAGAAAACAGTAGAGGCATAATGCGTGGGCGCCAAGATAGGTCCGCACAACCTATTACACGACATTCGAAACTACACATACAACCAGTACTGATATCTGACCCCAGCTCAGGGTAGTGAGTCATCATCTATAGTTGAACGCTCGAACACGATAGGCCGTTAGATTGATCCCAAGAAAGGAGGTTGATAAGAATTGATAAGGATACTCACGACCTGTCAAAGGCGCTATGACAGGGAGGTAAGTGGCGACCACCGGCGAACAAATAATTCATAGCTGGAAGGCGGTGCTTGGGGGGGGGGCTTGAGACCTGATCAGGAGAGCTTCGGTTTTTCGCGACTGCCTCGTTCAATCCGGCAACTTTGGACATCAGAGCAGCGTAGATGGCGAGCGCTACACCACAAGCTGTGCTGCACGACTTGTGCGCGCCATCTTGTGGGCTTTCCTATGCGGTTCTCCCGACGAAATTTTCCAGTCACTCGAATGGACTTGCTGACTGCTCCGCGCGACAGCTTTGGAGAGTCTTCGTTTCACGGGAGTCACTATAGTCTCCGATGGGGTTCACACAGGTTCTTTCCCGCATGCGGACTGCCTGGTGCTTATCCCATTTGCTCTGCCTCACTTTCGCCGGTTCAATCGGCCCTCTATTCCCAACTAGAAAGGTTCATAGTGGTTTAGAGTCCTACAAGTACATTCCCTCGGCGTGGGGGAGAAAAGAGATCCCATCTTGTTGGAGCCATCAATGTCCTCATTCGGCCAACTTCACATGGGATTTTTACTGGGATCAAATTTTGAAACTTGGAGTGAGGAACTTGGTCCTCGGTGGCTGCAAATTCTACGTTCCTGGTAAACTAAGGTGCTGGAGGCCCAGCAAACTTGCTGCTCTGAAGGAGCGTGTGGCATCTCGAGGCGGCAAATTCTGGTCGATCTAGACTTCGACGGTCATTCATCTATTCAACGAGACTCTTATCGTGAACACCATCCATAAGCTCAGTAAGTACTACTC
>NW_003206283.1:2028-8083 GCF_000006405.1 Perkinsus marinus ATCC 50983 | reverse complement strand
TGCAGTAGTTATGTCTGTGATTGTTGTTACTATTATAACGTTCTACAGTGTAGATTCTTTTGTTCATACCACATTTCCGCGACTTCAGGGTTTGTTGTATGGTCTTATTCTGATTATATATATCATAATATTAACGCTTACATTTTGTAACAGCATTTCGGATTGCTGAAAGTCGTATATTATTACAGCTCATCATAAGCACCGGTCTTCTGTAGTCAGTGAGGGCGACTTGTTCTCTGTGAATAGTAATACGTCACATGCTGCACTACTCATTGTAGAGTTAGTGATATAAAAAAGGAAAATATATGTGTTTAAGTGTGTTACTCGTGTTTAAGGAAGCAGTCACAGTAGCTGTGTTATATCGCAGAGTAGCCGAAACCGTTGTGAGAAGGGATTCTGGACGACGGTGTGGCATGTCTCGCCGGGCTAAAGGCTATACTATAATACCACTGAATGCGAGTGGTTAAATATTGTAACCCCAAACATATACTAAACCATGTGAATTTCTCTTAGTGCATATGCCAGGGTTTGGCCGCCGCTCGTTTTGGAGCTGCTCGGTTGTGCAGCCGTACTCCTTCTATAGCGGTCCGTCGGCAGTACTAATAGAAATTTATTCTGATATTAATATTAATTTCATAAGTATTGAATTCGCGATATTCCGGGCTGCTATCACGAACATTATTTTCAGCAGACTCTCACTCTTGTTGTAGTATGTGATACTCGGCGCTCTAGGGGTTTCTAATACTACTTCTTTAGTATTGAGGGGGGAATAGAATCCGGGGCTCCTAGATTGGTAGCGTTGCCTGTCGTAATTGGCACATGTCGTTTTCATTCGATAACTCAGATGAACTCAGGAGTTTCCTCACTAATTATTGAAATTTACATGTGACTTGGGGTTGAATTGTAGAGAATGGGTAATATTCCCCCAAAATTTTTTCATAGTTTCCATATTGTCATCACCAACACATGTAGTTGACCATGTGCATATTTTCCCCCACACACTGCGTGCTCAAATGCGGCCTAAGTCGGCGTGCATCCCTGAATAACAGCGAGATGGGTGTAGTTGTGCAGAGTGCACAACTATGGAATCTTAGCTTCGCTCGAAGCTAGTTGCTGATTTTATGAGTATGATTGTAGATTCCTTGAGTTCCCAAAGGGTTAACAACGAGTCATATTTCATTTGGATACGACTGGAAGAGGTATTCGAGAAAGTTGGTTGAATTTATTTTGGAAAATCCACGAAATATTAGCGGAGCGAAGCGCTTAGATGAGCAGTCTGAAGATAGCTGTGTAGTAGATGGTAATGTTTGATGTTTGCAGGAGGGAACTACAGAGGAAACCTTCGCGCACCTCGCAGCAGCAGTGTGTGACGAAGTAACCGTGCTTGAAATAATTCTACCACTGCAATTGTGATGCGGTATGTAAATGCGACATGTCATATCGTTGTTTCTTATGGTCTTCTATAAATCGGGTTGCGTTGGAGAAAGTATCACGGCGAAACATTCACCCACTAGAGGGACACAACACGTGAGTACATTCGAACTGATGAAGCCAATGCTTCGCTTTCGAGCACTGATTTCCATAAAACTCGATGTACACTCTAATCTCGAATGCATCGATGTCTAGGAACATGTTATAAGTCCGAAAAGCCGAAAGAATTAACGCATTTCCACAGCATTCCATAATTTCACCCGTTTTACGTGAGGTGGCGTAATACGCTGTGAAAAACGCGATATTCGAGTTGCTATGCAGTAGTCGTGGAATATGTTTTCCACTAGTAGTTTTCATATCACTAGGGTGAAACACGATTGATGTCGTGGACCACCACCCGTTGTGCCTTAGGGTTTCCACGTTATAGCTAACATGAATACCATCAACACGATTTGACTCTTGTAATGGGTACAGGTATGACTATAACTTCGAAGTACTGAATCCTACTCGTAGCGGTCTACCGTGAGCAGCGCGCATAGAGGTTCTTTATAGTATATCAATGGCCAATGATAATAACGATATGAGGGGTGATGCCCGAACGCAAAAACGATAAGTCCTTTCAGAAGGTGCATTCTCACAACAGCATAAGACCCATACACAGACTGCTATCACCGTATTGAATTCAAGATACAATGTTGAGGATACTTCTCTGTAGGAGCACCGAAGTCTAAGCACACCAACACTCCATCACTGTCTCACGTTCGACGAAGTTGTGCAACACACAGCTCAGGCTAGAGCCTCAACTGCTATAATGAAAAGAGTTCAACTGCTAATATTTTTTCTTCTCTTATTCTTGCCTCTGTTCCGTATACACTATGAGGTTTTGGGCACATCACGCCCCGGTGTGTGTTGTTTGATTATGCAAGTTTTCCCCTTGCGCACTCGAATCACCAGTGACCTTCTAAACAAGGCACAAAGAGTGCGTAATCAGAACTTCTGGTGTACTACCTATTCTTGGGTTACCTCCAGTTCAGAAGAGGTGTACTTAACTACGGAGAGGGACAAGTTTCCGTTCGAAAAGTTGATGTAGCAAATCGTCATCCATTACGATCACTGTGTAGATTGAGACAACTTCACTAACCAGTAATGTTCGGATCGTGCTGATTTCAATGATGTGCCGATGAGGCGCGTTACGGCGTTTACTATGGGGAATAACACAATCAGCAGAGTTGTTCAGAAAAGACCCTCTAGAGGCCAATTCCAATAATGAGCTATTAACAGCTGAGTCCCAGTGATAACAATTATAGGAAAATCATATGAATAAGGTCGCTTCTCCCGAGAGCACGTAACTTTCTTCATTCGGTGCCTCTTGCCACTTCATCGTTCCGTAGCTCTTTCATCAACATCTTCATCCTGCTCCTGGTCCCTATTTCCGCGTCCAGGTCCTTACTTCGCCTCACTTGTTCTCCACTGCTACCTTGTGATTCCACACTGACGCCTCGACTCAACGACACGAAATTCACGTGCTCAGCAATGACAACCCACGGGCTGTGGAAAAAAAGTAAATTTTGCAAATTTCCGGAGAACCCCTACGTTTTGTTGCTCGCGGCTTTGTCCAACATTCGCAGTTTACTGGATTCAATTTTTTCCATCTCGGCGAGATTATTCTTTTTGTTTTCCTCTATGCGGCATTGACGCTCATCGTAGAATGACCTAAAACACACAATGCTGCTATCAAGTGGCACTGTTGTAATGTGGGGAAATATGCACTTAGTCAACCAATGGTGACAATATGGAAATTCTGATGAAATCCTGAAAATATTTTCTACCCGAATTCGTAAATAAACTTATATTGTTATTGAGGAAAGCACACATATACTTCGACACCGTTGGACCTTTCAGCTGAGCTCAGGCGTTCCCGCACCACAAAATCAACTTAGTGTAGGAAATTGCAAACCGACCAAAATTTTCAAAGAATTCAAAACGTCAGAATTTCATCAGAATTTTACTATCATCGTCAACACGTTAGTCGAGCCTGCTCACTCCACCGAAGTTCTCAACAAATTAGCGACGAATACGTCTAATTTAGACATTGAACTGTCGATGTCAACTTTCACGCGTTACATCTTCCTCACCTATCATGTTGCTATTAACACTTTGATAATATGTGTACATACTTTCTATCAGATTTCCATACGCGTTTACGAATTTGCTAGGTAAAAACTGGTGAATACCAAAAGGCCACAACAATGCTGCTGTTGTTGTTGTCGACACAATACCCCACTTGATCGCCTCTTGAGCTTCCCGTCTTATCGTCTTCTTTGCCTCATCCTCCTCCTGTGCAAGCGTCATACAGTCGTCTTGTGTAAGAGTTGATGGTCTAACCTAATGCACACAACCGAGTCACTAACACATCTCTAGGCTTGCCTACAGTCCTATGCTGCTGTTCTTCTTGTTGCTTGGAGTCACTACTAGTGGAATCAACAGCCGCATGGTCTGACACGTTACTTTCCACCTACATAGTAGATCTCTGCAGTTAACATAGCGTCGTAGCCCTACTACTACTACTACTACTACTACTACTACTACTACTACTACTACTACTACTACTACTACTACTACTACTACTACTACTACTACTACTACTACTACTACTACTACTACTACTACTACTACTACTACTACTACTACTACTACTACTAGTACTACTACTACTACTACTACTACTACTACTACTAGTACTACTACTACTGCTACTACTACTACTACTACTACTACTACTACTACTACTACTACTACTACTACTACTACTACTAGTACTACTACTACTACTACTGCTACTACTACTACTACTACTACTACTACTACTACTACTACTACTACTACTACTACTACTACTACTACTACTACTACTACTACTACTACTACTACTAGTACTACTACTACTACTACTACTACTACTACTACTACTACTACTACTGCTACTACTACTACTACTACTAGTACTACTACTACTACTACTACTACTACTACTACTACTACTACTACTACTACTACTACTACTACTACTACTACTACTACTACTACTACTACTACTACTACTACTACTACTACTGCTGCTGCTACTACTACTACTACTGCTACTACTACTACTGCTACTACTACTACTACTACTACTACTACTACTGCTACTACTACTACTACTACTGCTACTACTACTACTACTACTACTACTACTACTACTACTACTACTACTACTACTACTACTGCTACTACTACTACTACTACTACTACTACTACTACTACTACTACTACTACTACTACTGCTGCTGCTACTACTACTACTGCTACTACTACTACTGCTACTACTACTACTACTACTACTACTACTACTACTACTACTACTACTACTACTACTACTACTGCTACTACTACTACTACTACTACTGCTACTACTACTACTACTACTACTACTACTACTACTACTACTACTACTACTACTGCTACTACTACTACTACTACTACTACTACTACTACTACTACTACTACTACTACTACTACTACTACTACTACTACTACTACTACTACCACTAGGTTGTCATCCACAATGGGAGGGCCGTCAGATTGCTTTAATGGTGATTCTAGTGACAGCACCGGTCCGTCGAGCTGATCCGGGACAGAGTCGCTTCCACTGGTGTCGAAGTCGATTGGAGAATCGCTTTCAGATGATAACATTTCTAATATGCCGATTCTGATTTGAGATTGATAACTTCTATACTATATTCGCCTGTATATATATCATCATATCAACGCCGTGAACTATGTATAATACTTCGCGTAAATGTAATGTCTTTATTATACTAACCTCAATATTGGGGAGTAGTGCTCGACGCCACAATGGATTTTGAATCACAGAAATATGTGATTTTCCGTGGTAGCATGAAAACAGACGTGTACGATACGATGGAATGCACACGCTGCTTGTGTGGATGGTGAACCCGTCGTGCTTCTGATGACAAGCAGACCAGAAGTCGCAGACGGAACACTGAGGGTGCAATTCGATGGCAATTTGGATGCAGTCGTCAATAGACGTCTCTAGAGCGCTCCAAGAACCGATCTTCACAAATCCAATCTTGGCAGGAGCGGCGGCCGGTTACAACTAGCAAAATCTTGCAATATCTTGCATTTCCTCAACGCTGTCTGTATTCGGCTGCTCCAGCTTGCTAGAATTTCTTTTCCCTTCTCATTGTAAAGCGTTATATAGTTTTATTGAGCAGACTATGGCAACAGCAGCAGCAGTGACCGGTTGGGGGCCGGGGTCACCCGGGCAGAACTTCTTAGGCTGTAGCATCTCAGTAAAGACGATTAATGGAGACTCTTTTCAAGGGGAACTCTTCTGGTAGGGTAGCCTACAGTGTTGGGGGGTGAGGTCTGCTCACTGAGGTCTGCTCAGCTACGACATAGCGGACTCGAACTCAATCGTGCTACGGGAACTCGTGAGTAAAGATAGATGCACGTATCATTGGATAAAGACGAGTAGTACTCGAGGGGACCTATTTTGAATCTTTGTCGGGGGACCTGAAGATATTTCTGGTTTGAAGATACTATCCGTGATATCAAAGCG
>NW_003206283.1:0-1928 GCF_000006405.1 Perkinsus marinus ATCC 50983 | reverse complement strand
CGATATTTTTTCCTTGTTACTACTTGAACAAAACGAAGGTGAAACTCTCTGGCGTAGTTCGTAATGATCATAATTATTCCCATTGTACAGTTGCTGTAGTGAATAGTCTTATCCTGTTCAGTGCCCTTCACGTAAATAAACCTCCTAATTTGCCCATAGCAAGTTTGAGAGGTAGTGGTAGTAGTCATATACTACATACTGCTGCACCTAGTATGGCTACATATCTAGGTCAATGCTTGACCTTAGGACAGCTACACACTCTTGCTGGCGCTGCAGGTAATACGATGGTTGCAGGCTTGTACGCGACATAACACTATCAGTAGTATTATTACGTTTGTTATGTGTATTATCGGAAAACTGCCAAATGGTGAGTTCATGGAATATGTCGATTGGAACTCGTCGTTTCATCATGAGGAAATCACCTCATACGAACTGTTTGGTATAATTTCACGGAGAAAATAGCCAGCAATTGTGAATGTGTATTTTATAGGGACAGAATATATATATCTCACGCATGAACTGACTATGATGAAGTATGCTGGAGCTTCTTTCGTGTAGTTTTAAAAGACAATGAGAAAGTTGCATAAAAATATAGTGAAGTACGTGGCTTATCGTGGAGTCGTGGTAGATGCTGAGTAATGGCTGAAATTTTTTGAGTCAATTTTTCCGTACTCTATCTCATATTGTTTCTGTCGTGTTACTCAGCGTCGTTCGTAGCATTGATATCATCATACCCGTTGGATTTGATGAAAAATAGAGTCGCTTCTGCATCGCTGTATAAATCCCCTTTGGACTGTATGAGGATAACATGGAAAAATGAAGGCTTTCGAGGTACTACATGAACAATCGCTGATTTGCTGTTGTTATGGTATAGGATTGTTCATGAGTAGGTTTTTACAAGGGAGTGTCATCTCCTATGATTGGTGACGTCGCGATAGGGATGACAGCATTTGGTGTATACGGTTATATGAGCACATGGCTCAAGCAGAGGGAGGACCACTCGTTAGGCCCAGCTAAAACGGCTGCGATTTCTGGTAACTATTGGGGAATATGTTGGCTTTACTACTCAGCTAAGCTTAGGAGCTTATGAACAATTTCGAATAGAAGTGTACAAGGACCAATAATTTTGATTGAAGCCTATGAGGAAATTTTGAAAATTTTTTGGTAATAATTGCCCAAAATTTCCTGACAATTTTCTTATTATCACCAACACACGTAGTTGATCATGTTTTCACATTGCTTTTGTGGTCATAATTGTTGTTCATCAGGTGGGACTGCGGGCCTTGCGGCTGCTGTTATCGGCTGTCCTTTTGAGGTGGTGAAACTCCAACTCCAGATGCAGTATGTGCGAGGACTGAGTGCTTCGATAAATGTGGCTTCATCTCAATACACTTCGGTGGTTAACCATGTAGGAATAATACACGTGTAGTCTTATGTAACATATGTATATGATGATGATCATCATCATTATGGAGTGTAAATGATGCTACTATATGATCATCATCATCATCATCATCATTATGAAGTAGTGTAAATGATGCTACTATATGATCATCATCATCATCATTATGAAGTAGTGTAAATGATGCTACTATATGGTCATCATCATCATCATTATGAAGTAGTGTAAATGATGCTACTATATGATCATCATCATCATTATGAAGTAGTGTAAATGATGCTACTATATGATCATCATCATCATCATTATGAAGTAGTGTAAATGATGCTACTATATGGTCATCATCATCATCATTATGAAGTAGTGTAAATGATGCTACTATATGATCATCATCATCATCATTATGAAGTAGTGTAAATGATGCTACTATATGGTCATCATCATCATCATTATGAAGTAGTGTAAATGATGCTACTATATGATCACCATCATCATTATGAAGTAGTGTAAATGATGCTACTATATG
>NW_003200888.1:0-4801 GCF_000006405.1 Perkinsus marinus ATCC 50983 | reverse complement strand
AGAGGGTAGAAGGGGTGAGAGGTATGAGTTGGTGTAATGGAGTTGTTCTCTGTATAGGTGTGTTGCCCGTCAAGAGGCCGTATCTATGATACCAGCACTCTTCGCTAAAATAGATAGGCCTGATCTCACAGTCATGGATATGTGTGCTGCTCCTGGTATAATAATATTCGACATGCTAGTGGCTGAGCTGATTGGCAGCTGCTGTTATTAGGTTCTAAGACATGTCAGATGATAGAGTCTTTGAGTAACACCAGCAATAACAGCAGCAGCAGTAGTTCATCATGCTCTCCTGAGTTCTCCATCCCAGAGGGCTTAGTGCTTGCTAATGATATAGAATGGAAGCGGGCCAATATGCTAGCCCATCAAGTAATCCCCCAACTTGATATGCAAACAGAAGTGGTTCAGGTCCTGCGATTGAACTCTCCTGCTTCTGGAGTTGTCAATTTCGATGCATCCTGTTTCCCAGTACTCTGGGACGAGGAAGGGAAGCAGGTCCTCTTCGATAGAGTTCTTTGTGATGTAGGCCACTAGCAGGGTCACTACCATTGTTGTTGAGGACAATTGGTGACAGGTCCCATGCACAAGTGATGGTACTATGCGTAAGAACCCTGACATCTGGAGGGAGTGGAAGACTGGCAACAGCATTGCTATCCATCATAGGCAGTTCCGTATCTTACTCCGGGTACTCCTGTACTGCTTAGCGACTCGTTCAAATTTGTCGTGTAGGGATTGGAGCTCGCCAAGCCTGGCGGTAGAGTGGTATACTCAACCTGTAGTCTTAATCCCATCGAGGACGAGGCAGTGGTTGCTGCTGCCCTGGCCAACTTCAATGGCAAAGTGAAGTTGGTTGCGGGACCAGCCGTTGGTAATGCTACTTATAGTATCGCTGCTCCTCGTGGAGAGATGTATTCAGGCGGACGACCTGGCCTATCAACCTGGACTGTTTCCCCACCTGGTGATGCCGCTACCCATATTGATAAATATGAGGATACTCCTGATCAATATAAAAAGAAGATGTTATCCAGTAAGCCCTACTGCCATCCTCTCTTCTCTATTCTATTATCAGGCATGTGGCCTCCTACTGACGATTCCATCAAGGCCCAACTACATCATTGCCGACGCTTCTTCCCTCATGATATCAATGCGGGAGGCTTCTTCGTAGCAGCTTTTGAGAAGGTGTCTGACGACGCTGTCGATTCTAATGAGGAGTCAGCAGCCACTGACAAGCCTGCTGCCGAGCAGCGTCGTGGAGGCCGGCCTGTTGCCGTTGATGGTGCGATAACCATGCTCCATGCCTGTACGCATCGTCGTCATCATCATCTCATTCAGCCAAGCCCATTTGTAAGGAGTACTACCCGTGCCCGAAAGAGTCCCTGGATACCATACGAGAGTTCTATGGCATTACCGAGGATATGCTGCCTAGCGAGCTACTCTGGTGTAGGAAGGATCAGCCTAAGAAGGTGTTCCTTCTCAGTAAGGCAGCGATGAAGTAATATACATACACTTTTCTAGCCTTATACCGAACGCTCAGGATGGTGAAGGCCAAGACGAGATCACCCTTCCGAGTAGCTAATCTGGGTGTACGCGCCTTCCAATTGGTGGAAATTAAGCATCCCAAGGATGAGAACGCTATAAAGGGACCTCCTAATTGGTACTACCTCCTCCTACTCTACTCTCACAAATCTACTCGATTTCCCCAGGCGTATTGGACAAGATGGTGCCCCTGCTCTTCTACCATTATTAAATAGAGTTGCTGAGGATAAGAGGCAAGTGATCGAGATACCTAGCCTCGAGGCTCTAGCCCAGTAATAACCACACATGATAGCTCGAGTACCACTCAATGCCTGATGCTATTCAGGTTACTCGATAGGAAAGAAGCAACTTTAGAGGAACTAGGATGTGGTGATAAGAAGACGATGAAGCCAGGTGGGGTGATAGCCACACTGCCCTCTTCTTTTGCTGTCCATGGCGGTACTGTGGCCGTAGCCTGTATGCTAGCCCAGAGTGGCAAGGTCCAATGCTATATGGACAAGCTCCAAGCTGGAGCATTACTACAAGCAGTGAGGGATGCTATAAAGAAGGCTTCTCAAGGGGATGTACAGCAGAAATGAGCTTAATCTACCAACTAGTCCTAGTGGCTACTGACGTTATCTCATACGTATCTACTGTTCAGCTATTGATGATATTGCGTTATCAATCTAGACTGTTGGACGAACGATTGTTATTGGACTAGCATCATTGTGCCCTTCCACTGGCATTTACAAGTAACATCCATAGAGTTTTGTGCACACTGAAAAACTGTCACTAAGATTATCCCTACGCATCTTCACACCATTTATTCTCCTCACGTAACTGAAGTGGAAGTAACTCGTTTACCCCAACTAGCAACTGGTACTACGTGTGCTTCTTCCTCGGGAGTAAAGTCGTTAACGATGTTGAACTGCTGACGAATCTCCTCGGTAGTCTTCCCCTTGATCATCGATGCAACCTCGACAACGACTATAGACAGACTATAGGATGAAATGGAACTACCTTAGCACACGTTAGATCGAGTAGAGGCTTGATGTCCATATAGTTGGCAGCCAGGATGAGCTCGAACAGCATCTCCTACAATGATATCGTTATTGAATATTACTAATACTGAACGCTGTATCCTCCACAATACTACCTGCTCGATGTTGACATAATCACAGTCCCAATCGCTGACGCCACATTCTGCCAAGTTAGTAGATTTCAATGGTTTACTTATCTCGTCGGGTGGATTGCTCTCATGGTGCTTGCAATACTCGATCACCTACATTATAGCAATACCATCTAGAAGGCGGCTCCTCCCACATAACAATAAGCCTTCTCTTCCCCGTTATCAAAGGGAGTATTACCTTAGCCAATATAGCAGTCTTAACATTAGGTAAGGGTATCTCCTCGTCGACACCGCCATCCTCTACCATATTCTGGATTAAATTCGACATACATGCGACATTGGTCTGACATCACACCCTACATAATACCCGACATCCATATGATGCTATATAATATTACCGGAACATCAAAGACCTCGCCTTGAGAGGATCTCAACTTCACTGTTTCCCCGTCAATAGTGCTTCCCACAGTATTCATACACCACAATACAAAATGTACAACTGTATCCGAACAAGCCTATAACTACTGATACTAAACGAGACACCCGGGATAACGAAATGCTGAGTATATGTGATATTCTAATCACGTCGTGATCCAAGCAGGTGCAGGTAATGATATCACGCGTCCTCACACCACTTATTCTCTTCTCGAACCTGAACATGCGACAAGTAGTCACGTCATCCAAGAGGAGTACGCAACGAACAACAGACTATGATAAAACGGAATCGAACACTCCACTAAGATTTACCTCAGCCTCCTCTTCCGGAGTAAAGTCGTTGACGATATTGAATTGTTGGCGAATTTCCTCTGGTGTCTTGCCCTTTATCATCGATGCAACCTACATACGATGCTTCCACGACAGTATATGACATGACAGTATGAGTACGAATTACCTTAGCGCATGTTAGGTCCAACAGAGGCTTGATGTCCAAATAGTTCGCAGCTAGAATTAACTCGAAAAGGATCTCCTAACAGGGCATAGTATGGTAAGTACCACTAGGACCAATGAGCACAGCAAGAGTGTGAAGATAGGGTCGTCAAGGCTATGCAGCAGCCCTACCTGTTCGATGTTCACAAATTCACAGTCCCAATCACTGACCCCACATTCCGCGAGACTCGTTGACTTTAACGGTTTAGTTATCTCATCAGGGGGGTTCTCCTTATGATGCTTGCAATACTCAATTACCTGTAATGGTCGTACTTCCGACTCTAGACGGTGATACGTGGGGTTATTCTCAACAATTACCTTAGCCAATATAGCAGTCTTAACATTAGGTAAGGGTATCTCCTCATCTACACCGCCATCCTCTACCATATTCTGGATCAAATTCGACATACATGCTACTGCCGACTGAAAAGATTAATGTTAATTTCAATAATATAAAACAGCGGGTGACAAGCTATATCTCGACAGTATTAGGTAAGGGGTAGTGTTGACAGTATTACTACCTCAACCTCGAAGACCTCTCCTTGAGATGAGCGAAGGTGAATCATCTCAGTGGAAGATGCCATGGTGATAGGGGGGCGACACTGATAACATCACCCTAACATCTAGAGTTACGTCGAAGCATCGCTCCGCCGTCGCCCAAGAACGCAAGATCCTCCACCTATTAGCCACGAGCCTGATGGTAGTCCATACAACACCATCTATGAATGGTATATCGCAGGCTATCGATACTATGATACACAATAAGTTATGTGCAGTAAACCCTCATGAACCAGGATGTGCTGCTACTCATCCTTTTGGAGGTGGTCCTCTACACATAGTTATTTGGTGATGAGTGTGGATATAGATACCTTACGTAATCGTCATGTATGGTGGGGTTATGGTAAGGGAGGTCTACAAGAGGCTAGAGTTATTACTATATTAATACGGCTCTATACTGTAGTAGATGGTTCCTCAATCAGGGGTATCCTGCCATGGAAGGACAGTGTGAAGGAGTACAGCTGATCCCAATTGATAAGGTCGCTGATACTAGTGTACTTCGGACGATTCAAAGTAATACGCCTTATGAGGTAATATCAACTAGCTACCTCGTATTGCCGGTTGGATGAGCAGTAGATACGGCTCCATCAGCATGCTCTCAGCTCACTGTCATATTTTATCTTGTCGCTATTGCCGGCATACCCTCGTCTAATGTCTATATCTACTTTCCTGTCT
>NW_003208799.1:0-1212 GCF_000006405.1 Perkinsus marinus ATCC 50983 | reverse complement strand
AGAGCATCAAGCATCTTGTCGTGAAGGAGATGCTCAATTCTGATTGCTTGAGCAAATCCCCAGAGGAGAAGACGTAATAGAATGCGGCCGGTCATATCCAAGTCAGCGGGATCAGTTCGACAAAGTCTAATTCAAACCAGTTCTCCGCAAACCACACGGCATCGAATAGTTAGAAGGAACGGGCATTGATCAGTCAGTGTCTAATGCTCATATACTCGTGAGGGGCGAGGAATGACGACTACAAATTTTGCAGTACAAAACAGATCGTTGATATTTTCGACGAAAATTTTTCGAACACGAGCGGACATTTATATTATACTTATGTACTCACTTGTTACGTGACCGTCGGCACCAGTGGCAACGTCCGCTACGTTGCTGGATATCGGTAGATCGGTAAGAAGAGTGATGAGTGACCCAGCAAGACCTGAATGTCAAGATCACGTCGCTCTGTAATGGAGGGATGAATGGTTGTTGTAGCTACTCTTCAAAGCGTCGGTGCTCGATTCCCTCGTCATGATCGTTTTTGCGGTTCCTAATATACCGCTGGAGCGAAGGTCATCAAGATCAGAGCCTTGTCCAGCTCGAACAATCAGATTTTGAAGTTCTTCTCTGAATTAAGATGCTACTTAAGAGTTGTTGGCGTGATGCGACTGACACATCTTGGCAACCCACTTAGCAACCTCGCCCCCAGCGGCTATCCTCGGGAGTGAAACATCATATTGATGCTCAAAACTGCCAGATCCAAAGCTCAGCCCCTTAGAGTTCCGTAGCTGACCTTGTGGAACTGGTGCGAGCTGTATAGCCTCAACTGACAGCGACATGGCATCAAGACGATGCACTACATGATAGGAGACTAGCACGTTCGTGCTCGTCGGAGCTTTGCAGTATACTGGACTCGCCGAGGTCTCTCGCCAGTAGAGCCAAATCGTCTGTTGCTAGAGAGAAAAGATTGAGCGGTGAGCCCGAATGATGAGCAGGAAAGACTTGCAGCCTTGCTGTTATCCTCTATTCCGATGTTCACATCATTGCTATCGTTATCGTCGCTAATTTTAGGTATCGGATCCGTGAGAGTGATCCGCGAGCAATCCAAGCCGTGTGTTCGAGCGATTTCTCGACACCGCTGCTCACATTGATCAAATAGCCTGCTTCAACAATGATACATGGTGTCACTTACCTCGCTGAGGGCCAGCTTCACGGTAGCTCTCGAAAAAT
>NW_003208392.1:191949-196227 GCF_000006405.1 Perkinsus marinus ATCC 50983 | reverse complement strand
GGTATCTGTAATGTCGCTCGCCTGTAGCGGCTGACCGTTTCATAGATGTGGCTCGCTGAATTGAATGATAGATTTCACTTGCACCAACTCGTGGTGCATTGCGTTACCCAAATGGTTAACGGTATCTCTCCCTCAAGGCAACAGGGTGATTTCGATTCGAAAATTTCGAGTATCATACTTGAGCTGCAGGTTGCAACACGGATGAGTTCAGTAAGGTCCGTACTAGAGTTCGTGAATCGCGTCCGTGAGGCAAGTCCGATGCTCCTCTCTCGACCACAGGTGTGGTCTTTATTTACTCCAAGGAAACTATAAACTCCGCAGACACATCCTCGTTCATTGCTGAACTTCATGATAATACATAGCGGAGCCTCAGTCGTAACGATGGAGATGAATATTGGGAGCATTTGAGACATACATCGAAATCATATGCTCGGGATTTCTCCGGTCGAGTGACTCGATCTGAACACCTACGATTGTTGTTACAGCTGGAAGTGGGTGTATGAGAGTTGCCCTTATCAAGGAAAGTGACACTCTGAACGCTCCTGTTCCTTTGCTCGGCACCACTCACAGGGAATAGGCCTCTCGTTACTGCCTCTGTCGCTTTGCAGCATGGAACACGAACAATGTCGTAGTCTGAGAGGCGGAGTTTCACCAATTGATGTTTCGATGATGGAATGCCTGTTTGAGCTCGGGGAGCATCAAAACAGGAGACGCAGTATCCGAACGTGAAGGTCCCTCCCTAAGCTCAGTTAATTACAGCCACAACTCCCTCATGAGAGCTCTGCATATCACGATGTGGTCGCTCTGGTCGGTCTCCTCAGTTAACACAGCTGTCGTTGCACCAACTGATTATGGGGATCAGAATGTGAGATGCTATTCTGGTCCTGCTTATCGCGTATGAGTTCTCCTCCTCTTTAGAAGGCATACAAAATAATCAAGATGCAGTATGGAAGCGTCTGTAGAGTCCTCGGGACGAACTTCGAGTGGTACTTTGAACTCTCCAAAGGAACATTGAGAACAATCTCTCTGCGTTGCCAAAATTCTAACTATCACATGTAAGTTGGACCAGGTCGGCATTGAAAGCCGCAGCCTTCGAGGCACCTCGTAGTTCAGTTTTCTCGTGCATCTCAGAGCAGCGGATCCCACACAGCCAATCCCAAGAGCCGTCAGTATACAGAGACTTGGCGTCCCTTATTATCTCGACGATTTCCCTGACGAAAACAACATAGTTCAGGATCCTTTGTATGAGAAAGGGATCCATTACGACAGGGAACGCGGAGAGGACTGCGAGTCTATGGCCGCCACGGTTTACAGAAGTTTTCAGGATGTCTCTGGAGGCTCTAATGCTCCTGCTCGGCGGAAAAAACGCAAGATAGACCTGGGGTGGGAAAGTTTGGAGGCCGGGCTTTGTGCGGCGTACGCCAATCTGGTTGACCGATACGACCTCCTGCCGGTTCAAGCATGAGACTAGGAGCGAACCGAAAGCACCTTCGTCACCTCCCATCGAGGTCTTGTTCAGCCGAATTGTGTGTGTATTGCTGTCTATGTATTGTCGGTTCAGACTGTGATGTGTTAACTACAGTACATGAGGAACATTTCCGACTGGTAACTCTCGTCGAGGGTGCGACGAGTGTAACCTTGATACTAGGCGACCCCGGTCTTAGAGGTATTGCAACCGGTGCGTGTCAGAGTGAGAAGTGAACGAAATGTGGGAAGTGCATTGGTCTCACCATCATATATACTCCCTGGACAGTCGATGAACCATCTGCAGGAAACGTCTTACTTCACCATCTTCAAGATATCGAAACGCGTGAGCACACTTTAGCGAATCATCGAAGATATCACATACGTAGTACATGTCCAACGGTTATGTACGATCGTCACCCAGTAGCTAAAGATACTGCGTAACGGCCGCAGCAGCCAACGACACAGCACACAGCGAAGCACGTCCTATCAATGTGCTTTTTCATGTCGCGCGCCACAAAATTAGGCGAGGAATTTAGGGGCGCGCATGAGGAAATGCCATTTGCCGGTCGATCGGGCGTGCTAGCAGTGGCTTTTGCCAATGACCGGCTTCTATGCCTTTTCCATAAGCGTTACCCTTCTATTAGCATTGGGTGCAGGTGGTGCCCAACGACACCGTCACGAGGAGGTGGTAATGCTTAGGAAGCTGCTGAATAACATGTCTCTCCCAGGGCCACGGGAAAAGTCGTCATCACGGCTCTAGTACCTTCCTAGGCCCTTCTATACCTCATCATGAGCTCAAAGCACACCACAGTGATGAAGCTACTAGCAGTGCAAGGACAGCACAGACTAGGGTACGTTATAGTATGCAGTAGGACACGTCACTTTCGATCCCTCAGTCTCATATGATGCTTCGGCGAAGGGCACCTATTAAGGAAGTCCCCATCGAATTGACCTCATCAAGGTAGTACTGGGCAGGGGAAGTCGGTTTTACCGACTACGGCGCGAGATAGACCGTGCAATGATAATCTCGACGGTAGATGATCTGCCTTTCTCTTTAACTGAGTAGCATCTCTAGATTCCGAGTGCAATGATGGGTGCGCTGCATCAGCTGCTATTGCTGTACTCTTCTGTCAGCGCGATGATGGGTCTTCCAGCTTCGGCTCCGATCGCTCTACCCATTCAACGAGGTCTAGTGCCCATAGGGTTCGCCCCTCCCACCAAGTGGCGCATGAGGCCTACCTCTACAAAGTAACGAGTGTTGTTCCCATTCTCAACAGGGCTCTCTTCTCGTTGCTTTAGGTTGGCTATTCTCTATCTCCTCTATACATTCACTATCACCTGCGTCCTCACCTTCATCATGTGGCTCGCCTACGTGAAGATTCCCTATATAGTCGACATCGAGTGCGACCGGGAAGGCCATGTCCGCACCCCACCCGCCGTCTCGACGCTAACGGTCTGTGAGCAGATCAAGGTGGCTCATGGCGGCCCAGCTAAGGCGGTGAGTGTGGTTACTTGCCGTTGCCATCCGCGACGTGACATATCCGTAGTGTGATGATATCACTCAAGCTTTGATTCAATCGAATCATCAGCGACTCTTGTTTTGTTATACCACCACCAGCACCAGCATGAGCTACGCGCATGCCTCGTTGTCTGATAAGCCGCTTTACTGTTGCGCAGTAATATAAATAGCAAGCCCAATGAAGTGGTTGAAGTGATAGCGCCTTCGTGATGCTACTAAGAAGCTGTCCTCAGGCTACTACTATGGTAAGCATGCTACTACATACTGATACCAGCATTGTCGATGTGCCCGATACTGGTTGATGGCCAATCTCGAGCTATCGTATGGAAGGTACCACTATACCTAGCCGTAACCATCATGGACATTAAATGTATGAAAAGCATACGCCCAGACGGAAGCAATACAACCAGCAGCACGAAGCTCACTGGAATGACAATAGCATCCGAATGAGTGCCGCCTCGAGTTCTGTCATCGTCTCCGCCGACTGTTAGTATTAGTGCCAAAAAGCATTTCCGATTTCCTATTACTACGTGAGGAGATGGTAATGAGCTCGTTGTATAGCTGCCAACTCCTACAAAGACACTCACAAGCCATCAAACGAAGCAGCGATGAAGGTGTACCAACACAAGGGCAACATTGTTTGTCCCGTGAATAGGAAACGATTGGTTGGTATAGAAACAATCTGGAAAGCAATACGTGGGGGATTTGACGTTGTTGTTGATGATGATGGGTATGTGGGCTGATGCCCGACCGTCCTCCGATGACAATAGTCCGTCTTTTGGCGTCATCATCATGAGCATCTGCAGAAAGGTGTTGACGGATAGTAGATGGCCTAACGGATTTTAACATAATACTGTCGCATGAACATCACGCAAGCTAACGTCATCAAAGTAACTATTCTGAGCACTTCATCATAGGTAGTTAGTGATCATTTTGTGGTGATGAGCTACGATTCAATCTTACTCAGTCGGTCTCTTGGATGCCATCATACTCATCTTCGGTATAATCTTCTTTCTCGTCCTCCTCTTGAATGGCGCCCAGTCGGCCGCCCATACAACAGAGCTCATCATACACAGATGATGTTGATGATGACGAGGAGCCCCAATCGTCGTCATTCTCATCAGCATGAGCGGATGACTACTTATACACCTCTCCTGTCGAGGCTTCCCTAGTATCACATATTGCTGGATAGTGAGACCCTCAGAGCTGACAGTTGTAGGGTGGCAGTCTGCCTCGGCCACCACCCAATCTATCAATGGCCCGTTGCCATGCATCTCTGCTAGTATCATACC
>NW_003208392.1:186954-191849 GCF_000006405.1 Perkinsus marinus ATCC 50983 | reverse complement strand
TCGGTCATCATCGGCGCTCCCGTATACTATAACTGCTGCTAGTAGAATCCCTCCACCTTGCATCTGGGGTCCCAGGCTCACTAGCTGCACAGTGTGGCAATCGGGTAGATGTGGTGAAGATCCTGCGAGCGAACGGCTGGTCTAAGGCTATACAGCCGTTATTATTTTCGCTAGACCGGGAGGCTCAGGTCGGCTCTCTGGTGCCCTCACTCCGCGTTAACGTGCTTCATAGGTCTACGCGGCCCTTGCTGCTGCCAACTTGACCTCGTTCGATCTCACTCACAGTATTCTGTGTGAACAAGGCGCCATACCAGATCTGTTGCAAGTAGCACATGATTCGGATGAACCCGATCTCGTCGTGTATGGCCTGCAAGCTCTTGGTAACCTCGCTGGCTCCTCTTCGACCCACTCTGCCATGATGAAATACAAGGTAGGGCGAAAGTGGAAGTCACCACTGGTGGAAACGCAATCAGACTCTATCACCAGTAGGTTCTGTCCGTCGTTTACTTGATCTATACAAGGGTGTCGCAAGAAGGGGAAGTTGGAATGAGGAAGGATCAGGCAAGAGTATTTTCATACCATCCATAGCTCATCTTAATCGGTCAGGTTAAAGTCGCGACACTCTTTGCTCTGTCCAACCTCAGCGGATGTCCATTGCATAGAGAGATGATGATGACCGAACTTGGAGTTCATGAGGCTGTGTGGAAGTGAGGACCCACAGTCCGGATGCACCCTCGTGACTGTCACCCCTATGTTCAGAGACTTGTTCGATCCATCGCGGAGAGTGATGGCTCAAGCTTTGGAGGTTATACGCGGCTTGTCGGTCCATAAGAAGGCTCAAGAGATGTTCCCGACGATGGGCATCCTCCCTTACTTGGCGAGTATACTTCGAACCAAGGTACACAAGGAGGTCCATAATGATGCCGTCAGTGAAGATCTAAGGTAGGGTTGATAACGCCATGTTTGCCACTATCAGTACCGGGGTAATGGTTACCTACAACACCGGTGTGGGAATATATGTTTTTTCGCAGCTGAGCTCGTGAGATTCCTCACAGCATTATGAGGACCTACACACGATTTAGAGCAGAAGTATACGAAAACCAACGATATTTCCCTAGAAATTTCTTCAGAATTTCCATACTGTCACCGACACATGCAGTTGACCCTGTGCATATATTCTCACACTGTTCAACAGGCATGCTGCTCTGGACACCCTTGTTCACGTGAGCTTCAACGAAGTATCGGCCAGGATGATCCTCAACTCCACAGAATGTGTTGAGGTTGTGTCCAAACTGGCCCAACTAGGTGGAGAAGACCAGGTCATCGGAGGCTTTGATTACGATGGCAACCTTCACTATGTCGAACAGGTGGGCAGAATTCTTTCGTCTTCAGTGTGATTCAGTTAGCTTAGGCGTTATGTATAATAGCGAACCAATTGAGTGACCCGTCGACCCATGCTGATATCATGGAGGGTAGAGGTAGAGCACTCTACGATGGTCTCCGTCACAACGTAGACTCGGCAATAACTTCGGTGATAGAGCATGTCATCAGAGCCTACATGCATCTCAGCATGAACACTAGGTAGCAAAGGACGGCTCTAATCCTCGGAGGCTGAAGCATGTAGCAGATACCACGAACGGATACTCGAGACTGGTCTTATCTGTGGAGTGGTGATGGTGGCAATGCATGAGCAGCTACCTTTATCCATGAGAGTCTGCGCCATACAGCTCATGGCTTCCCTCTCAGCTACGAGCCCTACGGCCCCTAGTGGAGACTCTGTCCAGGTAAGCACCAACCCCCCTGCCTATCCGCCTTTCAATAGCTCGTCTATCTATCAATACTATACTTGATGTTGGTTGCGTTCCTTCATCTTAGCAGCGTGGGTTGGCTCTATAGTAGATGGTGTACCTCTTAGGCAGCATGTGCATTGGTGGTATCTGGGGACGCTAACGATGTGGTGAGGCCCGGCCAGAGATGTATCGATGATATGATGATAACTTCCCACTTGAGTCATCCTCCTCATCTCTCAGCCACAGTTGAACAGAGCCTCTATCGGCAGCTGAGACGGTATGCTGCAATGACTGTAGCGAACTGTGCTGCTGCAAAGGAAAACATAGATCACATCCTTGGTGGACATCGAGATGATGCACCTTATATCAAGGCCATGCTGTGAGGGGAAGGGCCTCAGCCCTACTCATTGTAGATGTGTACAGTGTAGATACACGCTCTCGACAACAGACGATGCTGTAGTGATGTCCCACATAATAAGATGTTTCCACAACTTGGTCAATAATAGCCCAGCACGATGTGCGCGGATACTCCTCGACGCTGGTTTGCTGAACACGATCTTCCTCAGCCCCACTAACATATCTCATGAGGTGAGCCTATGACCATCGATAGACGAGTATGCCTCTGGTGGCGAAACCTCTTTAGAAATGATCAACCAGTGTTCGATTTTTTGGTCAGAAATCACGACGATCTGACTCAGTACTGGACGTGAGCGGTGAAAGCGAAGGCCTCCACAAACATCTGGGGTATGGTAAGATGCCGGTAGACGAAGCTCGGGGGGAGCACATAAAGAAGCTGATGGAAGTAGGGCTGGGAGCTCCGCGCACTGAATGGTCGCAGTACGGGCCTGCGAGTATAGCAGTGGTTTGCTGTGCAAGTGCCAATTTCAGAACGATGGTGATGTTGGACTATCGCTGGGAGAGAGAAAGTCGATGCTACTGCTGCTGTTACAAGTGATGAACATAGAGAGCTGTATATACCTTTGCGACATGCTCATCGCTATGATCAACTCGGAGGAGTATTGCAAAGTTAGGATTATGAAGGTAGGGTCGAGTGGCTGACGGGCTCGTCATCGTTATCCTGGCCGTTCCCTGTCGTTGAAGATGCAGGCAAAGCTCATTTCACGTTGCTCCGTCAGACCAAGAAAGACAATCCTCTGGTATTCCAAAAGATTCTCACGCACTGGGAAGAAATTCAGTTGAAGGACCGCAGACTGGCACCACATGTGGCCCTTCTGTGCTCGACTGTTGCCTTTGAAGCGGACTGCCAACATGAATTCCTATTGCAGGGAGGAGTACGCCTTGTCGTCAAAATGTATGAGGAGCACTTCCCGGATGATGAGTAAGCTACCAGTTCACCCCGAATTGGGACTCGACTGTGTGTGATCGATGCTTCGAGTTGTTCGTGCATAAGTGCAGTGCACTTAGTGCACTATGTCTAGGATAATCCCCTAGAGCCGCTTTCAATGAGATTTGCTTCGGTAGTAGCTTGCTTCGGCCAAGATACGTACGACTATGCTGCATATTGAGTATTCTCTATCTAGTGTCCCCAGAGGGGCAGGGACGGGGGGCAACGAGAGGACCAGAGGTGACCGATGGGGTATATGATCGATTCAATGGATGCCTCTTTAGGAAGAGGAGGTCCGCATGTCCGCCACCTCCCTTCGTGGTGTGGTGATGGCAGATGGGCTGCGGCTTCTACTGACAGCTTGCGAGAACGAGACGCACGTCGAGATAGTAGCTAACGCCTTGAAGGCTCTCATCCCCTTCGCCGAATCAGAGATGTGAGGCGGACTTCATCGACTACAGCGCTCGAATGCAGTGATCTCGTGAACTCAGATATCGGCCCGTCATAGGAGGGCCGTCCCTGAGAGGTATGGAAATCATCAGCAGCTATCTCTATTCGGACAACCTTGAATTGAAGCAGACGGCCATCTTCCTCCTGCAGCATCTTCTCACGAGTGCGCCGGGCGGGACTCGATAGCATTGCTGATGCTCTATCGCTTGTCCGCTCAGGTCAGGCAAACCGACGCTCTTTTTTGAACCTGCATCGTGATAGGGAACAAAGAGGAGTTTGCGACATTATGGTATGAGTGCTGGCTTAGTTTGGTCGAACAGCGTCGCAGGCTATCCCAGAGGAAGACGATCTAGAAGGCCTTGTGAACTGTCTGCCGATAGTTCGCCTTGGAATCCCCAAGAACGTGGTACTCAAGCCAGGAGGTAACCATGCGAGCCCCAGGTAGATACCCTCGGTACTCCTTCACTTGTTTGTTTAGTCGCTAGTGGAAGTGACTCTATGGATCTTTCGGCCCTCGGTGACATCTTTGCTGGAGGCCTATATGACCCTTTCGTCCTGAAGTGCGCGACGAGGGCGCTGGCTCTGCTCGCCGGGGAGAAGGACGTTAGTGCGCTGAGTAGGATTATCGACTATAAGGTAGCTTGGCTACTATCTTCTCGTTGATTGCCACTTGTGACCAAGCGTGGTTTTCTATAAGGAGGTAGCTCTTTAGTGCAGATCCCTGTGCTCGTGCACAACATATTCTACTCGGGCCAGATAGATGAGGAGACTGCTGAGGGTATCGTGATGTTCACTGCTGAGATGTGCCAGACCAACGACAGCACTCTGGATTCCATGGTCAAGTCGATGAACGGCCGAGCACTTGTCAAGGTGGGGCCTTCTCTGGTAGGAGCAGCGACCTGGCATCATTCAGATTCTGCTCACGTACCACTCCCTGGACTTCTCTCCAGCCACAAGATTGGCATGCTTGGGCGCGATATATGTCCTTGCCCTTCACGGTGGGTCAGCTACTGGTCTCCTGCTCGTAGCATGTCCTTTAGGGAAGCATCGAGGCTTGCTCATTGAATTCCTTCCTGTTTTGGCTGCTACTATTGATGCGGTGTTATATGGGAGCTCAGGAGAACAGGTGGGCCAAGAGTATTCGGTAGATTAATACTGGATAGGAGGGCTTATAGGGTCTGGGAAGATCGACAACGGAGAAGAAGGTCGACGTTGAGACCTATCATAGTACCGTCGCGGTGCTATGTTCTATCTTTTGTGAATTCTCATCATCTTCCAACGAGTTGGTCCAAAACACACTCTTATCGTGC
>NW_003208392.1:177286-186854 GCF_000006405.1 Perkinsus marinus ATCC 50983 | reverse complement strand
TTGTCGGTGAGGGAGGAGGTAGGGGAAGGGGCTTTTAATCCACTTGATGGGATCCACGAGACTGTGGTTGAATTGGGGTATCATTTGGTCCGTAGTAGCCTAACAGGAAAGATCGACGCTGATGACCCTAGTGTTGTACCTCTGGAACTACGGAGTGAATTCGATTCGATAGATTCTCTACGCGCTATGACTGAGAGGATGCTGTCTCTGATTGCAACTTTCGGTCGGCATACAACTGACGCTGTCTTGAGGGTCACTTGTTCAGTCTTGGAAACTCTCATCCAGCTCACTTACGTCTGTCCCACGGCCCTGTCCCTGCAAGGTGTTGGTAAGATACTAGAGATCCTACCATACTGTACACTGCCACTTAAGCAGAGAGTATGTGTACTCCTAGCAAACGTTCTATCGAGAGAGGTGGTCAACGACGACGGTGACGACAGAACAAAGATCGAAAGCGCTCTCGCTTCTACTGGAGACTTCCTACAACGCCTTCTCTTCGACACGAATGATGACGAACTCAGACGTTACCTCACTGGGGTCTTGACCAACCTAGTGGCCGTGCCAGAATGTGTGGGGACAACACTGAGGGCGAGCGCGGTGCTTCGTATGTGTGCGAAAAGGAATACCTGGGAGTACTACGTGTCGAATTTTGCATTGCATTTGGAGTTGGCTAGGTTGTTGAACAACGTGGCTGGCAACAACCCTAGGGCCTTGAATGACCCTCTTGTTGTTCGATACATCAACGCGGCTCTGAGGCACAGCTATCGGCTGGTGAGTAAGGTGGTGGTGCCAGTGAAGGAAGGTGCTGGTGAGGAGAAAGAGAAAATGGCGGGAACGTCCGAAAGGTTCACTTTGACGTTTACGCAAGTTGACATGCCGCGGATTGGATTGAAGATGAGCTGGCAGGAACCTCATCCGCTTGTCAAGCATGTCTTCCCTGGAGGGCCGGCGGAGCGTAAGGGAGAGGTGAGGGACCAGTCATAGGATGCTGCTAGGCGCTCGGTATCAGGTACGAGAAGGCGATCTTCTCATGGCTATCAACGGTGACACCGCCGTGGTGACACAGGACTACTTGAGCTGCATAGAGCCGCTCTTGAAGCTGAGGCCACTCAAGCTTACTTTCTGTCATCCGTTTGAGCAAGGAGAGGAGGTGGAAAGGAAGACTGCTGCTTTGGTAACACTGGCACACAGTTTTTTGGCAGTGTTTGATGAGGACGTTCGATAGAGCGTTGACCTGTATAGAATTCATCCATCTTACCCAACGCATCGGCCATTCACCCAACACAATGTGCGATAAGATTTCACATTGTTGGAACTGGGGATAGCCTTTGCCCGTTGGTGGAATGGGGAGCTCTACTCATTCGGATGTGCTCATCGGAACGCTCAAAACACTTACTCGGTGTCGATTGCAGGAACCGACCGGAGGAGTCTCCCGAGCAGAAGTGGCATCGGCTGCAGAAGAGCGGGAACAACTTGAGTGTTTCCAGCTGCTCTTCAATACACTATACGCTTTATCGGCCGATCGAGGAGTACAGGAAACCATACTGGCTGAGAAAAGTGACCATTACGTTTATTGGTTGATAGATGTGTTGAAGATGGGCAGGTACCCGGGAAGGCACAATTGTGGAGTGGATTGTCTCTACCTTCGTCGCCACTGACGGACTGGGTCGTGGAATGCGAGATGCCCAAAGCACTGAGAAACTGCATAGTGTTGCGAACAGGAGAACGGCGTAAGAGCACCGCAAGCCGTGACATCAACATTCTCGTCAGCTATGCTATCATCGCCAATATGTGCAAGTCTCACGGGATCAGCCAGAGACTGTCCGCTGCTTTAGTGGGGAATATCAAGATGGATGTGGACTTCAGAGGTAAGGCTGTTGTATTTGCTGCAGCGACAGGCCTCATCTTGTCTTCAGTCACCTCTTCTGAGCTGGCCAGTGAGGAGGAGCTGGGGGAGGTGTTGGCCCATAAGGACATGCAGATGCTGGCGCTGTATGCATCTATTCTGTAAGCAATTGTGTCATGACCTAGGTGTATAGCAGTGCTTAGCAGTTCCTATTGTGATACTGTGGAGGCTGAAGTGGATGTTGACAGCGAAGCATTGGAGAGCACGATACGACTCGCTAGGGAGCAGCTTGAGGAAGCTGAAGGCCAGGCAACGATAGCACCGATTGGTGAGTCTACTAGTGTGGGGGTTGACATAGGGGATTAATCAGTAGGTACGGCCGACGAGTATGTTGACGATCATAGGGCATTGGTCATGAGCATCGTAATGGAAGTTCTTTACAAGATCTCCAAGAGCCCACGAGACGACATCCGAAAACAGCTCTACTCCAGACTGGTGTTCATCACCTTGCAGGAGTGCATTACCCTCAGCGCTCGCCCTGATATACAATTGAGAGCCTATGAGGTTCTCTACCATATGGCCATCACTCGAATATACGACCTTGCCCTTTGGGAGCAGTTCGACCTGCTTCGGCACGCAGTTAAGGTGGCACGTCTATCAGCTGGTCGTGGTGGCCGTGAGCAGCATTCAGAGCGATTATGGATACTGCTATTGGGGTCTTGTCTAGCCCTGATATCGGGCGAACTGAGCGCTACTTTCATGGATGCACTGGAGAGCTCCGAGCATCTACACTCTTACCTCAAGCATCATTATGATCGACTACAGACGACCGAGGGGACAGCGGATGAGTCCCCGACTCACCAGGAGCTGTGCACCATGGTAGGCGTATTCGTGCAGCAGTTCTTCATGCGCTGTAACATGACCAAGGCTTCCAAGCTATGGGCGCAATGGAGATCCTCGGGCCTGGTTGATCTCTTCCGGCGTGACATCGAAGGATATGTTGAGCGGAAGACCACAGAAAACGACGCCGCTTTCGACTCGGTTTGTTGGTTGCTTGTCCTCGGCTTGGACCGTGGCTTCATGGCAACTACTGAGTGCACGGATTCTGGCAAATTCATAGAAGCCTTGGGCCGCCGGGTCGAGCACTTGGTGGATTTCCTGGCTCCACCTTTGCATCTGGACAATGAGGCATCGAAAGATCTCTGGCGACCTCCTTGTGACGAGGAAGCGGTTGGTAGGGCCTCCATGGCATACAAGCTGCTACTTACGATGGTGTTGACGCTGAGTAGTCGACGAGCTGGCGAAGGAGAGTCCGAGAAAAGGCGGCTGCCCCTAGGCGTGCTGGGCGGAGTACTCCTGCGGTGTGCTCTGGCTCGAGATGAGCGCATAGCTGACTTGGCTTCTGTGGCGGTGATGGAGTTGTCGCGAGAGGCCGGCAACACCGAATCCATGTCGGACCACAGTCTGACGGGCATCATGATTTCGAAGCTACATGACCGATCCATGGAGATTTTGAAGTGGACGGATACCAAGTGCATAAGTGTCGCTACGGCGATCTCCAGACTGTGTGAGAGGGCTCCTGGGAAGATGCTCCGTTATAGAGAGCAGTTGCTGAGGGCTCTCTCGCTGGAACCTGGCAGCATCCATGAGGACTTTCAATGGAGTCTTCATCGTGCTGTGGCCTACCTTGCTCGCTTCTCGGGGCTGCGCGTTGGTGACACTATGGCAGCCGAAGGGTTTGGTGAGAAGCAGTTGGAGTACCTCCTGAGCTGCGCTGACTGGCGACTTCCGTCTTCTGTGATGGCGATGCCCGGGGATGGTATCAGGGATGATGTCCGCTACTACTGTCAAGTTATACTAGTCCAAGCGTGTACTCATTCTGAGTACTTTTGTGAGAATAGAAAATACTATTTCGACTACAAGCATGTCGGGAAGGAGCAGTGCACGGTATTGAACGTGAATCGGTTGTTGACCGCCCTTCATGTTTGGAACTGTGTCGGCATGAGGACGAAGGGCTGTGAGGAAGCATTGGCGAGCTTCATCGAGCTATTGGTCACGGATGAGAAAGTTGATTACTCAGATAAGCGGCTCAAGCTGCTGCTTGCACCGCTGCTGAGGAGCATTGCTGATGCCGATGATGACTCTGACTGGATAGTCAGAGTCGTCAGAACACCTCCGTTCTATCACCTGTTGAGCAATTTTGTTGGCGATGAGATCGCAGCCAAACCCGAGGAGGCTAACGACGTTGCAGTCGTGGATCAGGCGCTGTATGCCTGTGCTCGCTATGTGACTCTATCGGTACAGCAACAGGGGGGAGGTGCGACAGTAGCAGCAGCACCGTGGACAGCCGCGAGTCAGCCTGTGAATGAGCTGCATCAGAAGATATGCCGGTGGATTCCTATAGGAGCCGCTGTGCAATCATCAACTGTGAGGTTCAGAGCAGTACAGTATTTAGGGGCCCTTGCTGCCTTCGAAGAGATGTGCAAAAGATGGTATGTTGAGACGGAGCACTGCCAGCTTCCCGCAGCCCCCTCAATGGCCCACCTGCTGCGATATGAGCAATCCTCGGAGTATCTCCACTTCCTGGCATCGTCTCTTCTCTCTCAGTCGCCTTCCAGAGTGACTACCACGCACACTCTGTTGGTAATCCTCGCGGTCAACTACAAGTTCCATCTCCACGATGGGACACATACTCCTGATGAGTTCAGAGCGCCAATGGGGCTGCTAGTGCGGGACCATAATGCTAGGAGGTATCTCTCGTGCCAAGGCCTGGCGTATCTCCTCAAAGCTGCAGCATGCGATGTAGAGATCGGCCTTGAAGACTTATGGATTGAAGATCTCCTACGTATTATGACCGAGACTGTGGATGACGTTAAAGGATGTGGTTCAGTATTGGCTGCCGCCGATCCAGTCGATCGGGTAGAGTTACTGTGCGAGATCGCTAGGCTGTGTAGAACGATGGCCCGAAAATGGGTCGACACGGAAGGTGTTGGCAAGTATCCAAGTGTGTCTCCTGAATCCATCCTACATGTCACTTTGAAGGCATTCGCCAGATTCCACAAGAACCTCGATCTCCCAGGTAGATTGTCTGGTGGGAGCTACTCACTCATGCAGGCTAACCTGTTGCGGGAGCTTCTATTTACGTTGCAGACGCTTATGGTCCGCTGCAAGGAGAGCGGACGGCGAGTTGGGTGGACTCGGGTTGATTGTCTCTGGCTCGAGACTGTTCTGCAGATCGCCCAAAGAAATCTTTATGATCGTGGGAACTCATATATACCGGCCGAGCTGGCCAGAGTTATCTATGTTGTTATTGTATGCGGCTTCCAATTCACCGACAGACATTTCCCTGAGCTCCTCGGAGAATACGCTTATGACTTCAGCTCTGGTACCGAGGACGCCGAGACAAAAGAGCTCGCTAGTGTGTCCAATGCTGTGCTCACAACAACGTCGGGCAACCGAAGTACTTCCATCATCAGTCGTGCTGTAGCCAAGGTGTTGAACAACGTAGCAGTGTTCATCCTCCAGCTTCGAGAGATTGTAGACGAACGTCAAAAGCTCTGGCACTATAGAACTGTTGCGTCGTGGACTTGCATGACAAGAGTCGTCGACCAGATCGTTGCCAACGATGAATGCGTCGAATATATCCTCAGCTTGTTCAGTGAACCTTCCTTTGCGAAGTACAGTGTGGTCATTGTCCATAACATCTCCGCTGTGCGCAGTGACTTCACCCTATACTGCGAAGGCCTCCTCGAGACAGTCATGAGCTGCTATTTATCTAGCCTTGATCGGGACCACGATGTGCTCGGTCCACCCGTGGCGTCGGACCAACAGCTGGCCATTACCCTCCCGCGACTTCTCCTCGGAACTATTCGCCATTCTCTTCTCGAAGGCCCTTCCGGCGACGCTAGCTTAGTACTTGGTAGTCATAGACTCGTCACATTACTTGAAGTCTTTACAAGAGTACCAGAGAGAGATTTGCCACTGATGCTTCCTTGCATGGTTCGCCTCTGCCGGGATGGTGGCCTAGGGTCTCGGCAAGAGATACTGCGTCACCCTGAGGTGTTGGACAGGCTGTGGAGGGTCGCGATTTCCAGTGGAGTACCAGGACGGGTTAGTAGCTCAGCATTGGAGGCAGCGTCTCTTGGACTTCCGTATTGCCCTGGAGGTCACCACCTAGAAAAGGTCAAATCCGAGTATTCAGATGCCGAGCCAAAGCGAGCAGGTCGACAGAGTCTGTATTTGCGCAAGGCCTCTCGAGGCGCAAGCAAAATACAATCGAAAGAAGCCGACCTTAGCGTGAAGATGGTGGCTCTACCAAAATTGGTAGAGGATGCTGTGTGGATGATGGCCACATATTGCACGCTATCAACACTCTGGTCCATGGGCCCTGAGCCTCAGGGCATATATTACGATGAGCAACGAGCCTTGGATATCATCCGTAAAGCTGAAGATATCTGTGACTCAGCGTTGCAAGAGGATCTGCCTAGATCCGAAGGATCGGAGGCGGAGCCCCACAGAGATCGGCTTGTTATAGCTGCCTTACATCTCCTAGTATTCGTAGCAGCCAACGACTCCTTAATGCCCAACTGTACACCGGTTGTGGACGGTATGGCGAAAATTGTTAAGCTCCTCCTAGCGAGTTCTAATAATCCCAAATATCATCAACTCGTCACCATTGTCTGCCAGCGTGCCCATCTGTATCGGAACGGGGCCATTTGCAGTAATCTGATCGATCGGCTGGGCACACTCCCAGAGCTTGCCGCTGACATGGTAGCTCGGTGTATGGCTGAACCGCTCGAGGAGCCACTACCTAGTATAGAATGTATCACTTTCATTGGCATGTTCACGGAGATGATCCTCCACAAGGGCATCAACACTATGCCGAAAGGACGAGACCTGTGCCTTCTGGTTTTCTCTGGACTCGCGCACGCCTTGGTCTTGAAGCCCGACCTTGGTGAGGAATTCCTCATGCGTGCATCGGGCGCGGAAACACTGCGAAGAGTGTTATCTCTCCTCAACCAGCTCGGCAGTGCAGCTAGGAGTGTGTTACAATGTATTCATACTCTGCTTCGTCTTGTATTTGTCCCCTACTACACGACTTACACTACTCATGGACGCAACCCAAGTCTCGATACGCTTTTCATCACAACGCTATCCAACGCGATACCGCCTCTCGTGGGGCTTCGTCTCTCCGACAATGATGGTGGCTGGGTCCAGCGCTTCATATACACTGGCACTTACATGGTTTATGTTGCCTGTGTGCAAGCCGGGAGTGAGAGCAACGACGAGGTGAGCAGATCTCTGTCCGCCTCTAACGGTGGAGTTCGAACTGTCAGACCGCCACTAGACTGGCCACTGACGTCTTCATACACAGGAAGCTGCACATGGCGCTCGGTAGACTACTTTGTCATCTAGCGGCTGGGCTCGTTACTAGACCAAGGTCTGAGCAAGCCGATGAGATGATGATCAATGTTCGCACGGCTGTGAGCACATTGGTGCTCTTCGGAGAAAGATGTCCAGAAGCACTGGCATTGACACGCGACGACATTGTAAGCAACACTCAATGATTTCGCTACCAGAGCCATCGCATACGCAGCCACGTCGACAACTAGTATGCGAAGGAAACTCACTATCAGGTATCTGCTCTTACGACAGTGCTAAAAACTCCCTGTGTATGCAGAGTGTTTGATGTCCATTTCATAGCATTTGTTCTACTGAGATTCCGCACAGCGAAGATATACTTATCAGAAGCGTTGCCGGTTCTCATTCCAAGCTTGAACCGTACACTGGCGGAGATGACATCGAAGAGGTGAGAGGATAATACCTGAATCAATACTATAACAATAATAGTATATGTGTATCATTATGACATTATCGTAGCAATTTATGTATAATAAGTAATATGTGGTTATGATAGGCAGAGGGCTCGCCTTGCTGATACCAAGATGTAGCAAAAACTCACTCTGCGAATTTCGAATGGTTTTAACGAGCCTTCGCAGCTTGAAGAAGTTCATTATAGCTCGACTTACTCAACTTAGTCATCCTCTCAATGAGAGAATTTCCAGACGTCAAGAAGACGATCATCCAGCAGGTCCACACTCATCTTGATCTTGTCAGATGCACCTCAGATCCATCCTCGCGAAGCTTAGATGATGCATCCTCCGGTGTATCTGAGGGTAGCTGATCAGTCTACCTTGCTCTTGGACTTGTCTAGCCAACAGATTTCGGGAGCAGTGTCACTCAAGAGAGCGATGAAACAGCAAACCTTCAAGAATGCATGGCGCATAACTTGAGGATAGCCTTGCTTTCTATGGCCAACATCGCCTCGTACTCTAATGCTCAAGATGGGAAGGAGATAGCATCTCTGGTTACCAAGGAAATAGTGCGACTCATGTCCCAAGTGTTGAAGGAGGACTTGAAAGTCAGCTCGTCAGCTAGTGATGAGAACCACGCGCAGTTTTCAGGCGTTGTTGTCGATACTCGCTATCATGTGTGTTGGTGGAGGCTACAAAGCCCAGCTCAAACTCGTCGATTTTGGGGTCGCCAAGGAGCTCAATGAGATAGCGCAGAGTATCGATCTTCTGAACAATGTAGCTTACCCCTACTATTCCCTCGGAGGACGTTAGGTAGATGATGTCAGGCTGATGCTGATTCACTCCAGCTCGCAATTATCTGGCTAGAATGTGGCATCGCTCTGCTGTCTACGGATACAAACCTTCGGCGTGAAATCTCAGATGAGAACCCTCTCTTCATGAGACAAAACATGCGCGTCGCCAGCGAGCTGATAGCCCGGCTTAAGCCCAATAGCCGCTCGATATCGCGAGTCTATGGAGTTCTACTCCCAAAGCTTGTGCGGGATGTCTTTGGTGAAATACTCAGTGAAGATTGTGGTCCACTATTGCTGGCTGACGAGGATCGAAAGTCCTTCTTCGAGACTATCCTCCTACCATTGATCGCTCGGTCCTATTCGAATGCACTGCGTGCCCTATGCTATCGCACTACAGGCCAGATCATCACCGCGATGGATGTGGTACATTCAAATTTCGTAGCTATTGCTTGCCGAGCGATGCAAGGCATTTCTAATGCCGTAGCCGAGGCTGCTGCGGAGTGAGAGGCTTTAGGCAGCTGCGTATTAGAGATGCTCTTGTTCTCAGTTGCGTTACCGCTTTGATACTTGGGACTAGTCCAGAGATGGAGGCTCTCATACGCTATTACTTTCTGAGACATGGGGCGCGGCTGAATCTATTAGGAGGTCTGTTAAATCGATGCACCGCGGTCGACAGCTCTTCTAACCTCAAACCGAGTACTAGCCTGGCCCTTCTGAGGTACCTTTTCGGTGCGACGTGATCGTTGTGAGGCATCTATCTCATCAGATTGTTCGCTCTGATAACACAGGACGACGGTGTAGAATGTATCCAATACTTGATGCACCTTCGCCGACTAGATGCCTTCATTGGCCTGATCTCGAGCCGTAGCGTATCGCGGCAGCGCTTAGCCAAGCAATGGCTCATGGATTTCTTTAATGTGTCGGAGGTGAGTCGTGACGAGCACAAGTGTGTTGTGGTCTAGCCGGCTTGCCTCAGAGCCAGCTTCTAGTTGTCGAGGAGGCGGCGGCGAGGAGTACCCAGGAGGCGCTCCTAACGCTAGCACTGCACGCCTCGTCGAGTGATCGGAGCCTGCTGAGGAGGTAACGCCATACACATGCCTCAGTGACCGGTGTCA
>NW_003208392.1:149313-177186 GCF_000006405.1 Perkinsus marinus ATCC 50983 | reverse complement strand
GGGCTCATAGGTCATCACGGTTTGCTAGAGGTATCTCAAAAACTGATGGAAGCTTGGCCGCCTTGCGCTACCACAACTTTCCTCCACGTTCTTGGTCAAGTTCTCCTCTGTGTCGGACGTACACCACCGGAAAAGTCAGCTAGGTAAGGGAGGTGCTTTCCCTCTCCTCGCCATTTCGGTGTCCACATGATCTAATCCAAGCCTGCGTCCGCTTGCCCACGCATGGTCTGGTTTCAGGATCCTCGATAGCTGGCCTGGTCTTGGCCACTTCCTATTGCAGTTGATCAGTCATTGGCCTCATCGAATACATTCCCGTCTGGCCAGTCGATGTCTGGCTACCATAGCCAGGATACCAGAAAACCAGGAGACCCTTCTCACTGAGGCATCCGCGTACGACCAGCATGGTGTGCTCCCTCTCTCGACTCATCGCTTCTGGCAAGCTCTATGAGCAAAGCCTGTACAGCTTCAAGATTTAGCCTTCATGTAGCATGCGTAGATACGTTGCGAAACAGTCGGTGACATCATCGATGATAGTGACCATTACTAATACAGACGTGAACGCGCTTCCAGTGATGTGGTCGCTCTATCAGCGCTTGTTAGTGGTCATGAGAGAGTATAAGATCGAGGTGATCCGACAAGGTTCAGTTTCCGTGCCGTTCGGCCCTGCTCACAGGTCGAGAAGCGCATGTCTGACGTGGAAAACTGGGACGCGGAGCATCACCATCAAGAGCTCACTTTTCTACTCGTCCTCATGTGCAACCTCCTTGACCAGGACAAACTCGGGGAACGAGTCCTCAACAGACTTGTTATTGGTAACTCTGGGATGGCCTCGGCCTCACCGGGTGTTGTCGAGTCAGGTCAATCTCCATTATCTGCTGAAGACACATCAATGGAGCTATCGAGGCTCTTATTGGACTGTTCGCAATGTCCCCTCTACTCAACCATACCAAAGAGAGGGAGTCTTTATGAAGAAGGTAGAGCATCTGATACCATGCGCAACGCTAGGTGAGGATCCCGTGCGGATTAAACTCGATCAGTTGGTGAAGTCAGATTCCTGGCGTTCACCTCTGGCCGAGCTCTACAGGTCTTATCTAACCTGCTGCGTTACAAGCCAATTTGGGTGGCCATGTTGCACGATGCAGCTACGGCCTCTAATCTTGCTTCTGCTCTGCATCGAATCATCGCAGCGTCAACTTCATCCGCTAACTGTTGGAGTGTTGAAGACCTCAGGGTGGCTATCCGGATTGTACTCATCAGCGCCCTTCATGTGTCGGTCAACACTGAAGTACCAACTAACCTTCCAAATGACTATCGTTCCTATCCCATGTCACAATCAGAGGTCGAGCGGTATTTGCTTGCACACAGGCATGCGTGTGATCATTTACTATCCGGCGAGGTTATGCTGGGCTTACTCAGCGCCATTGATCGGCAACCCGATCCTCTTTATGGGGACCGGGCTGTCCTGCGCTTGCTCACCGTGTTGGTCAGTAGTGGTGGGTTCAAAGACCCGGTCACAGGACCAGAGGTCTCCGCGATGTCATCATTGAAGCTATTCTCTATGCCCCCGCATGTCGTTCCTGACATACGGTAGGTGTATTGAATGATGACCCTCAGTGTAGAATAGAATCACATGCTCGTTTAGAGCCCGCCGCGTAGTCATCGGGTCGAGTGGCCCTCTAGAGCCTTCTCCTGCTGAACCTTCGGGGCAATGGCTTCTCATTGCAGCATCACAATATCCAAAGCTGATACTCGGTTCGCTTGCTCGGTGAGAATGCTAGATCCCTCTGTTCTGTAGCCTCTATCAGGATCATAGTCCGCTGCATGTCCTCCGATGATGAGCTCACGATGGTTCAAGGTTGTATACTTGCCTCAGCATTAACAGTACTGATGGATGCCCGTAGAGGAGAAGTATGCTGTGTATTCTCATGCTTCTCTGATTATCAATCAGAATCATTTCCTGGCCGCATTCGTTGAGGTCTGTACCGTCAAGTCCCCGATCCGGGAGCTTCTACGGGTCTTGAGATCCGATTCTTCTCTTACACAGGGAGCTATCTTGACCCTGGTTGCGATTATCTCGACAATCAGGTGGTGCTAATCAGCCCTTCTGGCCCTTCCTATTATCGCTGCCCCTTTTCACAGACTCCCCGTTACCTCTGAGACGATTAACAGTGTATTCGTCAGCAATTACGGGCACATCGTTGAGGAGATGATTAGCATCCTTGCTGGTTACGGCATCAAGGAAGAGGCATTTCTTGTGAGCCACCTTTCCATGTTCCGCTGCATCATTTGAAGTACCCAGATAATGACCGAGAGCCCTCCGGATGATAGTCAGCCACTCGTGGCTGAAATGCCTTATGGGATCTTCGTCCATTATCTTACTAATTCTGAGACCTGTCTTGATGACCCTATCGATCGCACGGTTAGAGATTTGCTTCTCTACATGCTCACAGTGTGTGTGCGGCCACCAGAGAAAGCACACCCAGGACTGTCAGGACGCAGGTGCTCAATATAAACGGAATCAGCATGCTGTAGTTGAATCAAATCAGAACTGCTCAAGATGTGGATAGTATCCTCCCTGTGCCTCCTCTACTACTGGAGGCCTTAGCTACTTGTACATTAGCCCTCATGGGAGAGGTGGATGGAGAGGCACGGAAGATGATGGCCGACGAGAGCAACCTGCAGCTGCAGACACTTGCCGCACTGGCTAGTTGCATGTGATATTTGAATGCCAATTCCAACTGGCCTAACATACACGACTCGAACGGAAACAGCTAAGCGCTGTTTCGATCTGAACACGCCGACAGCGAACGTGAGATAAGACTGGCTACCGTATTCTTTCAGGTTGGGTTTATATAATTGCATACCGCACGCTCCTGCTGTCGCGATGACCCTAACCCAACTGAAAGCGATCTCCATGGCCCAATTCATACGAGCGGGATCTAACCCGATTGCCAACATTGATCTCATCTCTGATCGAACCCTAGGGGTGGTGGGAAGAACATCTCAGCTCTTTCGATGCGACCGGCGACACCGTCTCCTGCAATTGTGCTCTCTCACACTCTCCTGCATAAAACTTGGTCTGGGGATCATAGAGGTGTCTTGGAGTAGTTGTGGCTACGGCTGTGCACTGCTTGTAGAGGAGGGCGGGAGGGATCTCATTGCGTTCATGATTAAATACATAGTTAAGCATTACGGTGTGCACAACCGGGTTGTGATGCGGTCGAGGGGCTCATCCTGGGATAAAATCCTTCTCGACGAAGGTAGGTTCGGGTCAACTCGTTTAGCAGTATGCGTTTTCTCACACAGGCGTATCTCGATTCGTATCCAAGCTCTTCCTCGATGCATGCGGGTATCACAGCAACCTTGAACTCATCGAAATGCTCGGCGGGCAACGTGCGTTGCTGGCTTTGAGTCGCAATAGCGAAGATCCCATCATGCGGCAGCAAGCGACAGTTCTCCTCACGAAAATGGCAGTGATGCTCGCCAAGTCTGGCCAACCAGGCGTCAGTGGAGCTCGAGAGACCTCAGTCGATGGTAGCATGCTTGCAGGATAGTAAAATGATGGTCTCTATTGTTGTATTGGAATATTGAGAGTAGAGTTGCCAAACCCGGGAAGGGAGCACTGACAGGCTATACAACCATCACAATGATTTACGTGTTATCCCACCGAAAGCGTCTCAATCTTCGTCACGCGAGGAAAACGATTAAATACCGTCTTTGATAACTGCTCGCCGTGAGAGATGTCATTCATCACGCGTGAATGGCGGGATAACATGTCCTCTAACAGGAAATCTGCTGTAAATTGCATTTAATAGCCATATACGTTGTCATATAGCGGTTGTATTTACCCTCCCTATAATTCGAAGTACAATAGATGCAGTTGTCGATGACAACTTGTCATCCCAAGACACGCCTGCCCGTCTGCAACGCTTCAGAATCGAGAGTAATCCACACGTGCGTTCAGACCTCGTCAATGGCCGACGACTTCTGTCGTTGGCATTTGTCATTTGTCGTCTCTTCTCAGCAGTGCACATAACTATAGAACTCAAGTTTCTGAGTGGCATCGAAACATTCTACTGCGAGCAAATTAATAGAAATCATAATCTATCCAAATCGTTGCCACCCCCGCACACCAGCTCAAAGTGCCTTCAATTTCTCGACGTCAAGGTCCATGTCGTCTACATTCGATGCCGGAGCTCTACTCCCGCCAAACTCGGGAGTCATTCTGCTCTCCGCCCACTCGACAATATTCCTGAACATAGTCGCCCACGGGCTCCCCCTAATCCCCTTCCACTCTCTCGGCATCCACGGCCATTGCCACGTCATAGAGCAGCGTTCAGGATGTGGCATCATAGCGAGATGCCTACCGTCAGGGGTCACCAGCCCAGCAATCCCATCAAGAGAACCATTCGGGTTGAAGGGGTAAACCGATGTGGGAGCACCTTGATCATCAACATAGCGCAGGGGCGCTAGATGAGACTCGATAACCTGAAACATACAGCAGTGTCGAGAATTGATAACTACCTGAGGCATACTACCTTGGTGTAGACATCCCTTTCAGGAAAAAGAGCCCTGCCTTCCCCATGGGCCACCCACACACCAAGGACGCTGCCTCCCATACCCCGGAACCATGTACCAGTCGCGGGTGATGCCGCATCTAGCGCGACGGAGACGAAACGAGATTCATAGCGGCCCGAACGATTGTGAATGAACCTGAAATATGATGAGCTTGACATGAATACAAACACGATCTCACCTCGGGCGGTGGCTGAGCTCAAGCAGCTGGCCTTTGTCTGTTTTGCCGGGCACCCATCCCAGCAGACTCATCAGCTGACAGCCATTGCAAACCCCGAGGGAGAAGGTGCACTGAACGACAGAAAAATGTAAGGTATCGAAGTCCCCTTGTTACTCCTACTTCTTCATCGTAAAACTTCTGCAGCTGATCGCGGCATCTAGTGTTGAAGGTAGCCTTCGCCGCCCACCCCTTGGCAGAGTCCAGTACATCTCCATACGAAAAACCACCCACGAAGGCGACCCCAGCGAATCCTGCAGTCACCAACAAGGATGGACATTCCACTCTCAAACACCACCGCTGATCACAGCAGCCTTCCACTAGGCTTCTTACCTTGTAATGTGACTCGGCCCGTGGCGATGTCGCTCATAATAACATCAACAGGGAGAGCACGGCATTCCAAAAACTCGCTGCCATCTCTCTGTCACCATTCGAGCCTTCCTCGCGGATTATGGCAACGCGTATCTTTCGCTGGGCTGATGCCGGTGCACGAGGCAGCGGAGCGAAGGTGAGTCGATACGGAGGTGTTGTTTTTCTGGACGCCATTACCTCTGAAAAAAACAACATCTTTCCGTAACTACTACCAATACCATAACTTCACCTCTTTCTTGTTTAACGCAGTTGATGTCAGCTTGCAGTTGCTCCAACTTGAAGCTCGTCTTCTCCCATTGCAGTCGGACATCCCCCACGCTCTCCTTCATGAGCTGCCTTCGAGCCCCTCCCTTGGACCTCAGCTCCACCTCAATACTCGTGCTACCACTCACACCGTTGCCCAATACTCGACATTTACTCTTATCCCCATATGCCGATATCACAGTGGGCACGTTGCTCGTGGCGACTTCCAATACCAACCCAGGGCCTTCGCTAAAGAGATACTCCATCACATTAGGGCTGCCGTCGGGACCAGGACGGATATTGGCCTCGTCGATGGAGAGGAGGTAACCGCTATGACCGCCAGCTATCACCATCTCGCACGCAGCGACCAGTAACCCACCATCAGAGCGGTCATGGCCCGCTGAGATGAGACCTCGGGCGATCAGGTCCTGAGGAGGGGACAAGGCTCAAGGAAAGGAAGTCCCCATGGTCCTATCACCTGTGTAACGAGGAAAGCATGAAGGAGTTGATCCACATCCACATCGCTGATCCGCCCCTCCCCATCCACATGGCCGCTCTGCAGCATAACATGGGCCAGAGAGGTTCCCTTGAGGGACGGGCATGTGTCCAAGTCCACGAACAGTAGCACTGATTCAGATGGTGACAGCTTCACATCTGGGGTGACCTTAACCGTCACATCAGAGATCGCCGCATACACCGAGACGACAACCTCGCCAGGTGCCTGGCAACGAGGGTGACAGACGAATCCCATCTTCGGCCCGTCACCACCTACCTTCACCGTCTCCTTCTGTTGGCCCTGTGGTCCATCCTCTCTATTGGGGCACTGGGCTGCCATACTGAGAGAGTCCTTCCCACCATCAATGGCAATCCCAAGGCCACACATGACCTCGTCAATAGCCTCCGCCACCTTGAACATCTTATACCCCTCCCCTGGCAACTTAGCCGCCCACATCCAGTTCCCACTGCATCTCACATCCTCTATGTTCTCCACCTTCACCCATACCAAGTTAGTGAGAGCCTCTGCTACCGCCAGCCTCGCCATAGCTCGCAAGGCCGAATCGTCACCAGACAGTCCCACAATAGGCCGCTCCCCAATAGCAGTCGCCGAGCCCTGTAGACTCAACATGGAAGTAGCGGTGACCGCCACATCAGCCAGGGGCGTATGAAAGGGCCCAACACACTGCTGCTGGGCAATAAGACCCGTCACTGAACGATCCACCTTGTTACATAGGAACCTCTTCGAGCCGACCGAAACCAGGCGCATGACCTGAAAGGAGGATGCATGCACAACTCGACAGTGGAGCGCTCACCTTCCACAGCGCCCGCTTTATGTCCCCTCCAAAGCCACCGAGCTGATGCTCAACTATTCTCGGCTTGTTGAGATGGAACGTCTTCTGTGGCATCTTACATAGCACCTTGTCCAACGGCAGGTCCACTGGTACTTTCCCTTCCTTATCGACTACCCTACACCTCCCAGTAGTGACCACACTGCCCACCTTCGACCACGGTGCACCCTCACGGCGACACAGCTCAGCAAATAGGCCCAGCTTAGTCTCAGGCAAGAGCAAAGCGTCGTTCTCCTGGTACTCGGCTATCCACAATTCCAACGCCGACAGACTAGGGTCGCCCGTCAACATATGTCCCATGTCGATTTCAAGACCCGTGGGCTCGCCAATCTCCTTCAGCACGTTACCAGCCCCTCCAGCGCCTTGGTCGTGGATGGACAAAACCGGATTGTTTCCACCCATCTCGACAAGGTAACGAATAACCCTGTTCACTCTTTGCAGCATCTGAGCATCTCCACGCTGGACCGCATTGAAGTCCAGATGCTCCTGATTCTCCCCCGCTACCATCGAGCTAGCCGCCCCTCCCCCTACCCCCAGACGGTACGCAGGTCCGCCCAACTTGACAATTGCCGCCCCTGGCATCGGCGGTAGCTGCTTGAGTCGGTGACGACAGTCCATAGTACCCAAACCACCACTCATCATAATAGGCTTCACCCATTCGATCCTCTCCCCTCCGACCACAGCACCATAACTCCGACAAAATCCGTTGATAACAGGCTCCCCAAACTTATTACCGTAATCGCTAGCACCATTAGATGCTTGTATGAGGATGTCGACCGGCTTAGCCAGGTTGCCGGGATACTTCCACGACCTGTCCTCCCAGTCCACTTCACGTTCGCTGTCTTCAAGGTAAAGAGCACCCACACAATAAGCCGCCGTGCCCGCCAACACCAAACTGCCTCGACCAGTACTTTGCCCATCCCTCAGCCTCCCGCCAGTGCCAGTCTCAGCTCCCGGGAACGGAGCCACGCCACATGGGAAATTATGGGTTTCACATGTGAAGGTTATATCGTAGATAAGAGAGACCTCCGAGAATTCCCCCGTGGTCAAGTCAGGCAATAGACCAGTAAAGCCACCGGCGGCTCCGCGTATTGCTGAGCTGTTGTCGCTGAACGCCACTGTAGAGGCATTGGGGCGACCCCCCTCCTTCTCGCGTTGCTGAACTCGTTTATAGGGGTGCTTTACGAGTTGGAACAGCGTGTGAGGAACCTCCTCTCCATCCACCACGAGCTTCCCTCCGAAAAACCAATGACGGGAGTGCTCACTATTACCCTGGGCCAAGTCGAAGCACTCGACCTGATTATACAATGACGGTGATGAGGGTAAGTGGCCGAACTGACTCACAGTGGTAGGATTGCGTTTGAGATCGTCTCTAAACAGCTTGGTGTAATAATCCAGATCCTGGGGATCGTACCCTAGACCATGCTCATCTGAAACCAACACTCTACATATTAGCCCAAAGCCACTCCAATAACATCACCACTGAATTTTTTCAGAGCGTCCTTCCCTTCTGACATCACATCCACTTCACCCCATGGAGCCGGCTCTGCAGCTTCCGCGTAAAGGAAGCCGCCCGAGTCTGCGGGGTATTCCATTTCAGTCATTCTATCGTGTACCTAACAGTGTTGTGATATATGTTCGCTTCCCTCAGCTGACCCTAGGAGTTTTCTCACTAATCCTAGGAGTTTATGTACAAAGTAGAGTTGAAATGTACAGGAATTAACCAGAATTTCCTCAGAAATTTCATATTGTCACCAACATATGTGGTTGACCATGTGAATATTTTACCAAACTGGTATCTAATGAGACGAATCTCCACACAGTCTGACTTCGAGCCCAATCGGCCTCTGCTGGAAACGGTAATACCTCAGCCAAGAACTTCTCTCGTATTTCGGAAGATGACGGCGTTCGGATGAGGTACCGCCTTGTCTCTGACATGATAGTAGTATAGATGATCTGGATCCTTACTTCTTACTCTCAATGCGTTCCACACTAGCAATACCCGCAGACAGGCAGATGCTCACAGCGTTAGTGCACCAAGCTGTGACAAACTGTTGTCGTGGACCAACCTCGACGATTTCAGTGGAATGGTCATCCTTGGTAGCCGGCAAAGAGGTTTCCTTAGTAACGACACTGCCAGTACAAGGGAAAGTCTCTTGAAGGAGCCACAGTAGACGACTCTCCTCCTCATCAGTGAGCCCACCTGTACCGGCGTACCAGTGCAATGACTGTACCTGGCCATATCTCTACATAGTATGCAATTCCCCAACCGCACTACTTGAACATTGAAACATATCTCCCCCTGAAGGACTACGACCCCGGCAACCTCGGACTGCTTGGGCTCGACTCTGCGGTAGAAGCGGATCGGGGCAGGGACAGTCATCGTTACTCGAGCCAGGCAAAGAGTCGAAAACCCCACTACAGTGCTCATAGAAATTCAGCTTTCACAAAAGCATACGATCGATCTATCAAGCTCACACCTGGACCAGGGTAGTAGTGTGACGTTGGCGGATGAGAAGTGGCGTGGTACAACCAGCTCCTTAGGGATGAAACTACGACTATGGTAATTAACCCAAAATGATCGTGCTGAAGCAGACTCCCCCAAATAGACTGCCAACTTTTCAAACCCTGAAGTTTAGGGCCTAAACTGTGTCATGAGAGAGAGAAAACGAGATAATGCGTCTGGGGAATATTTTCAATGTAGACTCGGAAATTCATCGGAACATTGAACAACGACGGTTTC
This sequence comes from Perkinsus marinus ATCC 50983, assembly GCF_000006405.1. Taxonomy (NCBI): domain Eukaryota; phylum Perkinsozoa; order Perkinsida; family Perkinsidae; genus Perkinsus; species Perkinsus marinus. The sequence goes on along the minus strand of NW_003208392.1, from coordinate 167,690 downwards.
AGCCGATCAATTGGCGTTTCTTGGAGAACTCCACATTCTCTGCGACTGGTCTGGATGAAGGAGCGCTTATCCTCATCACAATTAATACAGTAACTCGGAGTTGCCTCTACCTAATATACAGCTCCGGTGGCTCAATTGGATAGAGCGTTGGACTTCTAATCCAAAGGTTGCGGGTTCAAGTCCCGCCCGGAGTAGTTCTATTTAAAAACTGGACGGTGCGTCATGTCGTTTGTACCTTGTGCTTGATCAAGAACTTGTCGTTTCTGAGGCCTCACAGGCTTATTCTACTCTAGATAGGCTCAAGATTGAGTACTGTCCCCGGGGCGTGCACTATTGCGCAACCATGAACCTCCTATTTTCCCGTGAGAATAAGGTCCATCAGAATCACATACGCTCAACACTTGACACAACAAACGGTAAGTGATACCTCCGGAAGCAGGTGTTAGAATATTACAGTCAACTACGTGAGCTCTGCGATTTCTGAGCAGCTAGACGAACACATATCCGGTATAACCGCTGGGAAAGAATGTCTCCAGCGGACAGAAGCACTACTAGCATACCGAAGACGTAGGGTACTGACACAAGACACGAGTATACAGAGTCGAACCCATGAGAACTAATACTACCCCAGATGGACCACACGCATGTTTTGCTCTCTTCGTCAACGGCCATCAGAGCATACGCAGAACACACAGGATCGACGCACGTGTTAGTCCGGGAGTCGTAACTGACGTCCAGGCATATGGATTTGAAGTTCGTCGTCGTACAGTACCGTTGCTGCCCTACGCAAACGGGCAACAGAGCGCATCCGAACTGAGCACTAGCGGCGGCCTCATTCGATGGTCTCAACCTTTCAAGCGCCACTTCGTTACCAACCCAGGTTATGTTGGCGAACGTAGCACGCAGTGCTCGCATTCCCAGTATGATGGGCGTGCTGGTGAACTCGCCGGTCACTGGTGAGCTGAAGCTTTGTAGGCAAACTTTCTTCTTATCCTCCATAAGTAATGCGTCCAGAGGAAGATGGAAGGATGGTGAAGACCTGAGCGCCTTTATCACATGCCTTGCCAGGAGGACTTCCTACGGATCCTCTGCCAACCGAAAGCTCAGCGTCGGCAATGGGCCATCCGCTGTGCAGGTCCGATTGCTGCTACAGTGAAGGTTTGACGCCCACCCAAGGAGAGCTTCTAGTAGAGCAGAGGGAACGATCAAACATTCATGCAAAGTACCTGCAGTGCCCATGGCGGGCGTTCTTGAGGCTTCAAAGCCTCACCACAACCACTTACTTGCAACAGCTAACCAATTCGAGCTAATGTCCGGTGTAAGCATCCCGAAGTTGCACATGGTCGGGTGGTAACTGAGACAGGTTCACAGGCGCTCCACCAAGGCGAACAGCATACACCATGAAGCCAGGGTAGCGTGGAAGTCGCGGACCCGAGTCTTGAAGTCCCTCGCTCCAGACACTTGCTATCGGGGCTCCTTTCTCCCACAGAATCAGTCGCGACTGGGACAAGTCGAGAGTGACTCCCGCCAGAGGAGCTTTAGGACTGCAGAAGTCAGCGACGGTGGAATCGTTCCGGCAAGTGAAGGCAGTTTCTGATAGCAGTCTCTCTATCCATAGCCGTGTATATGAGACTACTATTACTTGCGAGCCCTAGCACGCCAGCCACATCCTCATTGACTGATACCTTGAGGAGAGGAGAAAGATCCATGGGAATTGATATTGGTGGATGACAGAAGCATTGCTTCGCCCCAGAATGCCGTCCCCATTATAGTACACCACGACTGAGTCCCTCAGTGCCATCCAGAGCCACTCGGAGTGGTATAGAAGCGCTCTTATTGCTCGAACTGATAGATGCCAGCTCCTTGACCTGAGGGTCGCCTCCAAGCGAAAAATTGGGGGTTATTCCAATTGCCTATGGCCTACCTCGATTCCCTCATACTTGAAGTAACGTGGGCCGTCGAGATTGATGTAATGAACCGTTTCTGATCGATACAGAATTACAGGGCCACGTACAGTGGAGACTGTTGCCATTCTATTCCGACTCAAACGAGACGAAGGAACAGTGCACCGTTTACTAAGAGTTCTCTGTGGTGTCCCAAGTGCCTCAGCGGTCGTACGTCGGTACTCAGTCGACGCATATTTCCACCACCGTCATATTACTTCGGGCCTTACGCCAGTCCATTTCCCTGCTAGGTTGACAATCGTAGAAATCGCCAAAGTTCGGTATGTCAGCATAACATTCTGCCGGGTTCCTGCATGGCTCCACAGTATCGCTCGCATCGATTCTGTAACATGCGCCCTGTCGGCCTTTAGACCCACACGAGACCTGAATCCAAGGGGAGAGCATCGTTGGAAAATCCGGAAGTATTCTCCGGCTATTGTATTTTAGAGCAACAATGACAAAAAGACCCATGGGCCCTACTACCACGACAGTATCCGAGCCCATGCTGTCTACGAGTAGTAACATTTCCTGAGCCGGATTTCCAATCTTCATCCGGACTCCCAGGCGCTCTCCGACCCGCTCGAGTGGCTGGACGATATTGGCAACGATCCGAGCAGCCAAGAATGCAATGGGAAGCAGAACCTCAAGCCATTTAGATGTCATGCGATTAAAAGTATCCACTGAAGAGACTCCCGGTAGAACGCTTATCTAGGATACTCACACCATGCGAATCACACAGATGAGGGACCGTGTAAGCCTCGCGTTGTGCAGTACAGGCTTATCGGAGGACAGGAGTCCAACCAAATGACAATTTCGTTGTTGGAGTGGAGTGCAACTTGTACTTCACTCCAACAGTAGTCAGTGGTCATTAGGGATGATGCTACGTCGTGTCATAGTGATGTTTTCACGATCAGGTCTGCTTCGTAGTAGGTTTGGTCGAGGCGGTCTCCTACTGTAAGCGGAATTCTCGCGTATGATATTGAAGCCTCTTGACCTACGTAGAATACGAAGCAGATGACTGCTACCGAATAAGCAGGAGACTGAAACAGGAAGACATGCAAGCGGAGAAACTGAAGAGATACGTTGAATAAATGAGAGAACATGTGAAGTTCAGATACAGTCAGCGTGAGCAAACGACACCTGAGGGATTCGAACCCTCGCGGGCAGAGCCCAACGGCTTAGCAGGCCGCCGCCTTAACCACTCGGCCAAAGTGTCTTACATGATATTCTCGACTGAGGCACCTATATGCGACAGAGTACAAGACTGCACGGTAACAAATGGCTCGAATTCAGAATGGTCTATGTAGTGTACTTCACTTGAAAATCGGAGCAATGTCGAGGTCTCCCCGAGTCTCAGATCTGCGAAATAGCATTAGTGTCAACGACGAAGATAACGCCGCGGAGGGCGAGTGCTGATCCAATCGAGTAAGACCGAGCTGGTCTGGCCAACTATCCCTCGCCGCGAGTATGAGATCCGAGCAAGCTTTGACCAGCCAGTGTGATAGATTGGACAGTTGCAAATCAACATTGAGGCTCCTTTGGACAGCGGCAAGTATCTAGCATCCCGTCTGTCTGATATCTCCCTGGGGAATAGTGTGTAACCACCAGGTTTGAGAACTGCTAACCTCCATCACCCCGTGTGTATCGTAAAATAGGTCTATTCAGTGCTGAAGACATGAATTCCACAAGAATTCCAAATCGAGTCAATGCGGCTGCCAACGATTCCCTCTAAGTGGTCCAACACAATGCCAGAAAACATGCAAACTCCTCATTATTGGTAGGCGAGCAACTTCTCAAGGTCTAGGCTCAAACCGCATATCGTAACAATGCGAACAGCGTACCTGAGAACTCTGGATAACGGGCTTCCATGCTCCAAAGCGCTGGTCATATGAGACCTGTGAGGTGCTCACACGCTCGAGCGGTGAGTGGAATCGGTTCACAGGTGATGACAACGTATATGTACGAGAACAATACAATTCTTGCTAAGCTTCCATTTCAATACCGAGCCTCACAACAAACAATCGGATATCTCCTCGGCCACAGGGTCATTGTTCGAGCATTTGCTGCTGCCATCCCGTTCAACGAGTAACTCGCAGAGTTCTCCAACCTCACCACACAGGGCCAACGTGAGATTTCTGATCGCCAAATAATGACTATATGTACACGGAGAAAAAACCCCTCGTTACCTCGGCGTGTGATACTGGAGCCAGTCGCGGTCCTTGGCGAACTCCGCCATTTCTTCAGCCACCTGCCCGAGTGTCTCCACATCGTGGGCTCTCCCAACTCTACACTTCCTCGGAGTATAGGATTCATACTCGTTATATTTAGCCGAGGAGCCCTTCACGATATCTGAAATGATGCGCACTGCGAACCGCAATGCATGACCGCTAACCAGAGCCCTCACCCGCAGGATACTTCGCCTTGTTTTTCGCCATTTTCAACCCTGCCGCCTCGGCAACGTCAATGGACAGAGAATTAGCAGTGATGAGTATTAGTCGTATGAGTGCATGTAGTCGATCATTGAGCTTCTCAGATTCGACTGTAGATGAACAACTCAACCGCATCGGAGGTTTCCAAGGCCCGACCGAAAACGAATCTATTCAGTACCCACTAGTAGAACGTAAAAAAAATTTCTAAACCAATCATACATTTGGAAAAAGTAGGCGTGAATACCAGAATACACACACATCACACACAAGACTCACCCTCATTCAACGGCTCCGACCCTTCCCCCTTCCACTGCAGTGTCTCAGCTACGAGCCCGGCAGCTCGAGCGACTCTGAGACCGCAAGCTGCCGGTGGGGCCGTTTCAGTGAACCTTCGTTGGATATCTCTGATAGCTGTAGAAGCACCACGGGGCACCTCTATCGAGGATGATTGAGTGCTCATCTCGACCATAACGACTGAATGTAATATCTATGAGGAAACGTAACGGCAACTCAGAATCAAGCTCCCCACTGATAGAACTATCCCAGTAGGCTTATTAGTGACACCTCACCATGACGTTCCTCCCATGAATGCAATCGCAAATTTCATGTGTATTATGACCGCAAGAGTCTCGATAGGCCGAAAGTACACAGTTCTATCAACCAAAAGGACTGCACAAAGCACAACCGGGGGAACACACTTGAAACACTCTTCGGCAGAGGAAAACAACAGTCATGCAGTCCCCACACTATCAATCACGAAATCTGGTTTCACGCTACCTAACGGAGCGTGATACCACAAATCACTTGTTCATTCTCACTAGTTTCCAGGTCGGCTTTCGAGCAGCATCCCGACAGAGCTAAGCAAGAGGCAACACCAGCACGCTGGGCCATGAGGATATCTGTGTCGAGCCTGTCTCCAACGACCAACGTCCGGGATGGCTCGAAGTCCAGCTCAGTCATGACAAATCGTAACTATATCGTAAGCAAAGGTAACCTGATGGGCCTGGCGGACGTAGTCGCTATGGCGTTGCAGAAACGGTTGCAGCGGATACTAGATATACGTACAAATTCGGGATTGGGCTTTCCAAGGACTTGGGCATCTTGTCGATCGCTGAACCTCGCCGCTGCATTGATTGAAGCCAAGATGACACCCTACCAAAGAGCGGTCTCACACAGAATCTCCAAATCAGTTTGATAACGAAATGCAACCGACTGATAGTCTCAACAGCGTGGAAAGGGGGTGCACAAAACAACGCCATTATGTAGCATGTATCCAATAACATAATATAGAAGCCTATTTTATCTGCTTATAGCATTGCTATGATGCTCATGGCATCTTAGCATCGTTACAAAACCCAATCACACGACACAACATCAATGGAGCAACAGGCGACAGATGCACATCTGCAGGACGATTACCTCATCGCAGCTACGATGATGACCAACAATCTATGACTCACAACACGACGACAGAACTTCTTTCGAAAAATACTCACAGTAGCAGGGATCTTCCAAGGCCCCATCCTGTCGAACGAATCGTCATTAGTTGCGTAGAAGAAGAACTCCTCCCCAGCCATCTGGAAGGCCAGCGAAGCTCTAAACCACAAAACCAATGGTATGCACGCACACGTCAGAGCTCCGTCAACAGTTTAGCAGATAATACACCTGCAGATTTTCTCGAATGAGAACGCCAGGTCCCAACCAACAACGATTCCATCGATCTTCGAATTCAGTTCTCGTGCCATCTCCTCTGCTATTATTCTGAACCTCTCCTCACCCAAAGGCTCACCGCCTGATTAGACGTGAGTGTTATACAGGAGTTGAAAAACCGTTGGTACACGCAAGGCCGGTATTTGTGGTACACGATATTCCTACTGATTCGAGCTCTTCCACTATGCCTTCACCTCCAATGACATAACTGAAAACTTCGAGCTGAAAAACTGTTGGCACTGGAGAGAACGAAGACTCTCATTACACACGTCTAGCGTGAGGGTGTCGTCTCTGGATAAGCTTCGCTGTGTAAAAACAAGAAGGAAACATCATCTTCTCAGAGCACAGTTCACCCAATCCCATTTCGCCGAACTTTGCTCGCATGCCCGCTCGGGACCTCGAGCTCGTATTCGTCATAAATGCACTCTGACAAGGGGGAAACAAAAATAACGTGTAGTGCCGAGGGTTTCGCAGTGTGGAAAAATATGCACATGATGATACTACAGACGCTGACAAGGACAAGGAAATTCTGAGGAAGTCTCTCACATTACGTCGTGTGTAAATATAGCGAGGAAACTCCTGAGCTCAGTTGAGGAAACCAAACATATAGTCCAACACTAGCGGCCAGTGGTAAGTCCTCGAACAATGCGTACCTCCTTGCCAGCATCGTTTAAAGCCTTCAAACACTTGTCAACTCCGGGTATCAGATGCCCACCTTGCCAGATGACACCATCGCAGTCAAATATGATGTTATCGTAGTTCGCAACTACGTCATCTATGCAAGTCACGTGATTAGAGGGCATCGTTTTGAGAAAGACTCAATGGGCTTGCACTCGAACATATGCGTTTACGCGATCGTTCACAAGGCGGTCTCTCATCGTCCATGTACCAATCACACTGTTGCAAGTGCTAGCATAAATAGCACACTTCGGTGAAGCGCTCTATAATTATGTTCCCAGACGGCACTAGTGTGATTGCCCACTGCATCATGTTACTGCTTCATTAAAACGCTGCGTTTGTGTGAACAGAGGTAACCCCTGTAAACAGTTTCAAACACACCTATTAGAATCTATTCGATACCAGATTGGTCATGTAATGAAGGTCTATTGCTTTCATCTAGACAATGATGAGGGATGTCGTTACTGAACATTACGTTACATGACTTGATGTACTTCTATAGAGCCAGGATGCCTGAAAATTTCAGTATTCTGGGATTTCCAGTGGAAATCCGAAGCCGAGAAGATTGAATGTATCCGGTATGAGAGTCAAGTTCATTTCTCTTACTCGACCATAGTCGACACTCTCAGAAAATGTGGACCATGGTCGAATAAAAAAGTTATCTCGTACAACACTGCCGAATCTCCTGCTCGATGAGATGACAAGTGTGTGGTATATGTAGAAGTATCCAGTTCGACGATGCAAAGGACTGAACTCAAAGACAGACTTCCACTCGAGACTATGAATAGCACTGTGGCGGTCATGGTAAAACATGTAGTGTACTGAGGACAATTTAATCGTCATCTCCAACTATTGACCTGCCGGTGTATCTACGATCAACAAAAGTGGATACAGAACACGACAAGAGAGCGAGATGCTTCTACGCTGAATGAGATGTGCATGCACAATACGCTTCCACCATAGATCTACAGCTTACATGGCAAAGGAGATCTATATAGCTAAATTCGCCACCAATTCTATCTTCACTAAGAGTTGCAAACAAGCGTGATTCCTCCCGAGTATTGGGCAAGACCACCCGAACTGGCTGAAACCTGATGTGCAGACGATACTATGAGAGAGGAGCAACCATGAATACGGATGAGATCCTTTATCCTTCCGGATTTGCTGAATAATACACCAGACTTTGCATGCAAAGTCGCTAGTCTCGGGCGAGACCATCTGCAGAGATATGAATAAATTGCCAAAACTACTCCAGTGATGCTACCGGATGACTGAGATCTTTCACCTCTCGCCCTCCAAACAGCTCATGAAGAGTTTCTTCAATGACTGCGGAGCCCACGTATAGTCGTAAAACTTCAGCGTTGTCGATGAGGTAGATCCCTCTCGACGATATCTAACCGATCTGTCAACGGAAAGTCCTCTCCGCTACAATGCCTACTTGCTCAGCAGATGCAGCCATAGTTGTGGGAAGGTGTACGTTGTCCTCCACTTCTGTAGGAGTACCACAAACGTCCTGAAGTTCGGCATTCCCACATCGGCATGTAACCTCCCTACGGGCATATCATGGAGACTATACAGTCTAGGATAGACTCTGTACGTCGACTGAGACACACTATAACCCAGAAGGCTCATGAGGCACTCGTAGCGCTCATCCATCGGCACATCTGCGACAGGGCGGAATGCCGGCAACTGCATCGGACGAACTCGATAGAACCACAGACGGAATGCTGTACTTTGAGTAACCCTCCAACGTAGAGCGGCATCAACTTCAACGTTTCTGGTAATAACAGCTGTGTATCTGCGAATAAGGGCGAACGTCAAGACGTAGGCAAGGAACAAATATCTTGGCTTGTTCATTCACTGACCTCTCTGTGTTGGCATGGAGGCACAGCTGGTCCTGTAGCCATGCAATATCGCAGTGCACTGCCCGATCAGCTTCTCCTAGAGCAGTGCATCAGTGAGTAACGCGTGAGTCGACCCTTAGCTGTACTCAAAATGATTTTCATTCATTAAATCGGCCGGACCACGCACTAGTAAGGTAATATACTCACCCTTGGAGGCTGTCCCGTAACAAGCATCTCCTCAGCCGCTTGCCGCGCCAGGAGGTTAATCAACGTTTCAACATCTGGTGATCGATACGCCGCCGAGACACTTGTGGACACAGAAAGTCGCAGCGTATGCACGCGCAACAGCCTGGAGCAAACAAAACTCACGCATTCCAGTGACGCATACCACAAGAGGCAACAGTCGATAGCGTTAGACTATTATTCCAGCTTGATAATTCGTTACTTTATTCATCATGAAATAGTTAGAGTATTCAAATGTAAAGTCCCTGAATGGACTGATTAGATTGTCTTGTCTGCTAATATCACCGACAAAATTGCGTTGGTATGTACAGTAACGAAGAAGTTGACAATGGTGTTAATGACAGTAGTCCATCCCCTTGCGTTGATGACGCTATTCATGCCTTTGTCCGCTCTTCATTTTCCTCAGCTGAGATCAGGTGTTTCCTCGCTAATTATAGGAGTTTACATACGGATTCGGGTAGAAGTGTGCAGAAACCAATAAAAAATCCCTGAAATTTTCTCAGAATATTCATACTGTCACCGACACATGTAGTTAACCATGTACATATTTTCCCACGTTGCCTTTAAAGCTCATCTCCCAACCTCTAGGTTTCACATAAGAACACATATCAGTTGGACCAGACGATGACCTCACCGGATTCCCTCTGCATTATGATGAAGCACGGCCAGCTGGAAGTAGGCATATCTCGCCGGGAGATCCTCATCCACGTAAATCGAGAATCTGACAACAAACACTTCACCAACCAGCAGGAAGACTCTACGCATAAGGAAAAGTAACGCGACTGGGAATTCAGACTGAACGAGCTAACAAGAAATCTCCTCCAACTAGACGTCCACCCTCGCGTACCCGAAAACAGCATCACAGTCTATCCTAGGTACCAGGAAGCCTCCACGAGGATCAGGCACGGCGGGATGTCTAGAAGCCGTTTGAGACCATCTGCTCAGATGCCGGTCAATACACAGACCTCGAGAAACACCTAGAAAGATAGTGGTTGCCTCTAGCGCCACATTAATGGAGATGGTTACTGACCACTACAGTTCATTCTCCAGAATACGAAACTATACGATTGGCTGAACTCATGCTAGAGCGGATAGATGCACACATAAAGCCATGGACCCCTCTCACGGGCCTGGACAACACATCCGTATGCAGCTGCCTTAGTTACTGCTCGAGCTATGTCGAAGTGAAGAGCTTCTCCATCCTGAGGAGCCACATCCGACTTCCACCAGTCAAGGTCAGCACACATCTTCAACAGTGAAAGAGCGATAAACGTGAATATTCCCCCCGGTGTTGGCCGCGAGGTAGCACAGTGTCGGCAGGCGAGCATGGTCCTCCTCCACCGGAGAAAATGCCACAGCCGTAAACGTGTCGACACTCACCTGACGCCAGTTCTCTACTTCAAATGGCATGCAAGAAAACTTACAGCGTTCGCCACACATTCCGCCAGGAGGTCTGACCACAGCTTAGGGTTCTTCGGCATCAACTCAGCCTTCCTCCACTCGGGACTTCGATCGGTCGTCACCGTTGGACCTGGTTTCCAAGGAGACCATTGGGGCTACTCTCCAAACCGTACTTCGTGACCGCTGCGCACAACTGATGCCAACGTCAGGATATGTACCTATAGCTGTATGATATGCTGTGACCCATGGGGGCTTGGAGGCCGACCACAGAACATCAACACAGTTCCACCACCGTGCATACCCAATCCTTGCGTGGCCACTTGAAGCGCTGCAAAACCACACGACACGGAAGGCCCTGATAAAAGTCTTCGAGGGCCTGAGCGCCCGAAGTACCGCCGAGAACTTACTTCTACTGGATTCGACCTCTCGTACGACCGAGTCTAGCAGCCTCTGAATAGCCTCCTGCCTCGAATGTGGACTCACAAACAAGGCGCTCGACTGACAAAACGGTGTGACGGACGTCCACAGGGAATGCCTCACATGAATCGGGAGGAAAGGTTCGTCCACATCAGCGACAATAATCTCCTCAGCCTCATCCGTAGAATTCAAACGGTAGCAATGAATAACATCATCAAAGAGTATCTAAACTCGTAAAAGCCCTCCTAAAAGACACTGAAAGTGCCCCGAAGCTACTAAGCATATTTCACTCGCTGTTGGCATGTAAGGAAGCAGTGTCCGCATGCTAGCAATGATCTGATGGAACATCCCTGATGCCACCTGAGCGCAGCTAATGCTCATGTAGCCTGCCGTCCCCCCTACACTGTAGTAGCCACTATCAACGACAAAGCAGAATCCCGGTGGGCGTTCTGTCGAAGAACCATCAGGACCTGAAGGCCTGCTAGTCGCAGCCGGTACTATAATGAAGAAGACTACGTAGATAGTCTGATGGCGCCACATAGTCTACACTCCCGAACTGGAGCTCCGGCCTCTCCCGCATACTCGGAACAGGGCACTGGTGTATCTACTAGTACAGTGCCAGGGGTTACATCTGCATATTCTCTCGTGGCGAGATCTCGGCAAAACGTGGTTGTTGAATAAACCATGGTTTGCGAAATTGCGTCGTCAACCTCCACACAGAGTTGTCTGTGAACACCGACCTCAAGTCGTGTTGATACCAGCCGAGATCGATGGACATGACCACACACACCTGTGGGACCTCCATCACATAGTTGCAGAAATTGCAAATGCATTCCTCGCCGCCACCAATCCATTGGAAAGCAGGATTCGCATAGGCCCTACCTGACAACCACCAAAGCCAAGATCTCCACAGGGGCCCAGACTTCAACCGTGTCGCTGACTTACATCGCGGGCATCTCATTGGCCCTGATTCTCCATAGTTAACGAGAGGCACGTCCTTCTCATCGCAAGAGAGCTCAGCAAAGGGCTGAGCTATGATGCCCAGAGCTACACCCGAGCTGTTGACTGCTGACTGTAACGCAGGTATCTGAGCTGAGACCATGATGCAGCCTACTGCTCGATTATAGTTGCTATACAGTATAAGTCGTCGACCTCAGGAACCGGCAAGACGCATTTCCCTTATCGATTGCTGTGTATACGCTACAGGCCGATGGTGGTCGCTAACAACAAGACAGGTTCACTCCTTGGCGGTTACCATCATAGCTGACCCCAGTCTTGTCGGTCTCAAATCGGCGGCCCCCTCGACGCCGAATCGGCTCCGACAAGCCAGTTGGTCGCGGAATTGAAGCGGCATCAACTCTAGCTGCATTGCAACTACGAGCATCTCCCATTGGCATGCCTGATCACCACTACTGGTAGTCACTAAATGCCGTACAAGGGCCCACTGAACGGCACATGTCGGTGATGGTAACCACGGCCACCGACGCGCTTCAATGGACTGCCCTCTGTCGACCTTGCATAGTTAGATGGTGACGAACCATAAGAAGCCGTCTCGCTGAGGTCTGCGGGTATAAGCAATACTCAGGTTCACAACCAGGCGAGCATAACTCACCACTGATGCTGCCGAGCACGGGAGGTAGGCCGACAGCAGCCACTCTCGAGCCTCGACTGGACATAGGTACCTCACAGTCCTAGTACGAACAACAGTACTCTCGTATACATGCTTAATCACATCCACAGCTACCAATGACTATAGAAAGCATATCGATCATGCCAGATACCACAAGCCACTCACTGGGAGCTCCACAGTTTCTCCATCATATCGGAAGTCCGCCGATTTCGGGAAGGAAACAGGCGCATCCACAGGCGGGGGCGGCAGACCTTGCCGACTCTAAGACGCATCACTCAGTGGCCCACCTACCATCACAGCTTACAGCTAGTGAGTGGCCAGCGTACCGAGCCGAGGAGTCGTTACTCACAGTTGGCTCGACATAGCCAAACGGTGGGGCCTGGGCGGGGGCGTACCCGGGCACTCTAGCAAGGTGCGTCGGGGAAGGGCATTTCTTCGGGCTAACACCTGCGACCATCAATAACTCTGCAAGCTCTCCCACGGCCTCACCTCGGTAGGAACTACTGCTACGCCTACTGTCCGCGCTTTGAGGTAACGGGCCGATGGCTTCAGTGTGCATCATTGGCTTTACGCGAGCACTACAGCTCTACAACGTAATCCATTAATCCTTTCCCCACTGCTCTACCTTCGACTCAACCCCTCATTGACACTACCACTACTCAGCTCACGAGGGTCTATAAGAAAACTAAGTAGTAGCAGAAATATGACACTCTGATGTAACTAGGCACATTCCTCCTCGCTGCATAGAGCCTTACGAAACTACAACGCAGAGTAGGAGTGCGAGAATTGGTCATTACGCTATACTCAGCCCCCAACTGGATGTCCCCTCCACTCGAGAGGCAACAACAATACAGCGTCAACACTGGCAAGTGGGAAGCTCATTGTTGCAGTTATTAGCATAACGGTCGTGCTCATGAGGGGCGATCTTCATCCCTCCTTGTGCTGTAAGCTCCTGCTGAGACTTCCCCTCGGCCTGGGCTCGACTACGCTGGTTATAAATTTCTGATCACACGATGAGATCAACTCCGGTGGAAAAGGAGCGACACGATCACCTTGTAGGAGATTCTCGAATATGAATTTGACATTCACAGACGACACTGCAGAGGCCTCAGCGAAGAACAGACCGCTCTGCTTCGCAAATACCGTGGCTTCCTCCGTCGTTACCTACACCAAGACGATTCCAATATGGAGCCCACACGCATTCAAAAAGAATAAATTTTCTGGAAGCAACTACAACGCTCCGCTAAGACTCTCGTTTCATACCAAAACTCCGACAAATACCAATTCGGTACCATACTACTTTACTAACTATCATCTATCTGCTCGAACAGAGAAAAACGTAATTCGTGTGATAACAGCATCCACGGATAACGGCCGATCCAGTGCGGCGCTTGAAGTCTCGAACGTGCCTCTTCTTATCACCTGTCTCGTAGAAGAATCCTTTTCCACTAGATCGATCTTGTTGCCGACTAACAGTATGACGATATCAGGCTCAGCATTCTGCCGAAGTTCCTCCTGAGATCAATATCAAATTCGGCTCCACAGTTCAGCTGGACAAGCCGCTGTTACCATCCATTTAGAGCAGTTGAGGAAGGTGTTGCGTCTGGTAACGTCATAGACCAATAAGGCACCCACTGCTCTGCGATAGTGTGCTGATGTTATTGCTCGATAACGCTCCTGGCCCGCTGTGTCCCTGATACGCCATATTCCCACTCCAGGTGACGGCAAGGAGCAGTGTGGGGATATATGCACATGGTCAAGTTGACCAGGTCAACCACATGTGTTGGTACAAATATGGAAATTGCGAGGAAATTTTGGGAAATTATCGTTAGGTTGGTACACGTCTACCTAAGATCGTGTGTTAATTTAGTGAGAAAACCAATCATATACTTCAACACTAGCAGGGTGTACGACGGGCAGTCCTTCGGTAACCCCTACACGAAGGTCGCACAGGAAACGCGTACGAAAATTTGCTATAGATTCACCCGAGTTCAAGACTCCAACCCGTGACTGCCACGGTGCTACTACCATCACTATTTCTACTCTGCGAGATTCACAAGTCGTCAATCTGATCAGCGACCATGTATTACCAAATCTGAGCTTTAACCGTGCCACCAACGGCAAGAGGTACCGTCCTCGTAGCGAACTCCACACCTATCGTTGCAGTAGGGGCACGGGGTAGTGTACCCTTGATATATCGGGACAAGAGATGGGTCTTGCCAACGGTAGCATCGCCGACTAGGACGACTGAAGTGGTAACGACGCTTGCTTCTTCCATTTCATGGAACATTGTCAGCGAAGTTATGTGCGAGTAATTCGAGGAGCGGTACGCTGATTTTTGAGCCCACAGGCCGCCTGCCCGTAGTACTTTTGTAAAGATGGTCATATTCGTCGTCCATGGTAGCGCGGGAGTTGGTAGTAACAAGAAACGGAAAACGATTCACAACTGCGACAACAGCAAGATCAGGTTCATCGAATAGTAGCTCTCTATGCATTCCGTGAAGTTCACCAGCCAGTGGCGGTGTTCCTCAATGCTGAAGGAATACCTTTACTGGCGTTACCTCCCTTTTCCCTTCAGAAGACACAACGATACCCGCCCAAATCCCCACCCAGTAATATCGTGGTGCTAGGCTGCTAGTCCAATGCTGCTCGTTACTTGCGTTGCGAAGTTTCAAGAACTGGCAAGAATGCAAGATTAAGAAATCTTGGAACTTCCAAACTGCTATCGCTCAGAGCAGTCCTTATGAAGGTAGCATGCCACCTCCATCTCATCATCGCTGGCGTCATGTGCTCTGTAGTAGCCATCGTTATCGAAGCCCCGGCCACTGTCTTGGTGAGTCCTTTACCATAGAGTATCCTCATCACGATGGGTGATCTCGACTCTCTACGTGGTCAGATAGAGATCGATGAGATCCCGACCAGAGACTTCCGTGCTGACTTGGCGAGTGCTATTAGGCAGAATAGGAGCACCAATGATGTCAAGGGTAGACCCAATGACGATGCCTTGGCTGCACATGGGTGCTCATTCAGAAATCCTCCAGGAATGGTCGTTGACAAGTTCAACTCTATCAGCAATAGGGGACGGGCTGGGCTTACCCCGTGATATTTCCAACACGGGTGGCACCCTCGACCTCAACACTGAAGATGCTTCCACTGGTCTGACTGCCATTCAAGAGGCTGCGGCAATGGGGCAGCGAGATACGGTGAGCTGGAATGACTCCCTACTTTGATCGGGAGCTCTGCCTCGGGTGTGCTGATGAAGGAGAATTTTCTTCTTGTCACTTTTACTGCGGCCTTCTGCTATGGTACCTAGCAGTCCCTCTCACTTCGCCTCGCCTGTGGTCAGGTTCGATTGCTTTTGGAGTATCCTGGCGTTGATATCGATGCTCGGACGGCGAGCGGGGAGACAGCTGCGTACATGGTCATACCACACCGTTGTGACATCCTACCACTACTTGTTGATGCTGGTGCTAGTCCAGTTGAGGGTTGGAGGTAGGCGGCCGGCAAATATCATCGGGATGCTTGCTACGCTCAGGTGGCGGAGGTCCCCTCTAGAGAAAGCAGTGGGGCATGGCGCCTTAGACTGCCTGCAGCTGCTCTTACGAAAGAGTACACAGTTCATTAACAATGCTGACGAGTTGGCTGAGATGATCTGGGAGCCCGAGATTGGGTCAACTCTGTCTCACGACGGGTAGTAAATCGACCATTTCCAACTACTCTGTGTGGTGCTGCAATGTCGTTAACAGGTACGTGGAATTCAAAGTGAATGTGATGCGGAAAGCTAGCGGGCCGAGTACTATAGAAGGCGAGAAGCGTGAGTTGTGCTCGACCATCCAGGAAGTGTTTTGACCAACTCCATCAGGTTTGGCGGTACTACGTTATTTGCATCTTGTTAATTTTGACTCATTTGCCGTGGACTTCACCTGGGGGGTCCTCATCACGGTTACATGTCTATCTTGCTTCGGTCTCTGCTGCTTCCTCCTCTATCACTTGGTCGTATGGGGACCACTCGATAGGAGGAGGCCTTCCGATGTGTGGTGTCTTTTGGGCCTGGGAGATCCACTCGAGTAAGCGTTCAATCATGCGTGAGGACGTCTACTTGCGTTCGCCCTTTAGGGTTAGTCTCAACTGTTCTAGCGCTACACTTCTGCCTGACAGCGCACCGTCAACGGCTCGGCACAAACCCAGAATAGGGTTAGAGGACAAACAGTCTGGCGAGATGAGCTTGAGTTCCCTTTGCACTGTGGCTACCATGAAGAACATCACTTGGCTGGACATCTTTGTGAGTTGGCAGGGGTCACAAGAGTCTAGTGAGTCACTTCATCGTAGTTGCCTAACTTGACTAAGAGCAGACGGTGGAAGTGCTGTGCATTCAGGTGAAAATTCCGAGTGTTTATGTTCCCCCAGGAGACATGGATGACTTCTTTTCTCCTCACGAGAGTAAGTCTGGCGTGCGAGAGGATCTCCACAATGGGGATCACCCGCTGGCTATTCCATGATTTTCATATGGGTTCATGCGAAGGAGCCACTCAGTGGTTGATAAACTCTCTTCAGCTTTACAAGACCGCCTTGATAGCATCGAGGATCGTCGTATGTTGGTCCGAGTGGTCCACTATACGGAAGTGGTACTACGGTGTAGTGCACTGATAGGATCAGTTGTATGGGTGAGGCAGCTACCCTGGACAGTCGTGATGGAGCCCTATGGTGCTCAGATGGGCTGTATTACTGATCGACCGGCCCTTGCGGCATTTTTGGTCGCAGCGGCCAGTATGCGGATCTTGGTCACCCTCTGTCTGGCGAGCCAGTGAGTCTAGGTGTGCCCGTATGAGTTGAGATAGCCTGTTGTTGCAGGTCTAGTGAGGCACACCTCCTCACAGCCTTCAGTCGAGGCAGGGAGAGGTCGATTGAGAGTGATATACGGCTCGTGATGGAGTCTTTGGAGGACGTGGAGGAAGCAACCCTATTATCATCAGCATTGGCAGTTAAGGAGAAGGTGCGGTATCAGCACACCTAGGATATTCTCATCACGGCTTACTACTAGGCTCGGACCTGGCTCATGGCGTTCTACTCCCGAGGCTACTGTTACCCGAGGCATTCGTCACTCCTGCTACCTCTGGTTGTGGTCCTTATGGCCTCAGTGATTGCAGTGAGTGGGCGATGCTCTGTTGTGGTCGTGGTGGAGCTGTTGTCAGGTTGCATTCTCAGTTCACGGCCAGGGGCTCAGTCTTGGTATATTTCCTGCAGTGTGAGTGGGTATGTCCAGTGATTTGTATCGACTCGCCCATGTATAGGTATAGAACCAGTGAATCCCCAGTGGCTATCTTTGGTCGGGCTGGCACTCTAGTGCGCTACTCGGCGGTCTGGATGGAAACTCTATTTATTATCGTTGCCGCTGAAATCATGTAAGGGCCAGTGATCCTTGCTGTACAATGGGATATGATGCTATCGAACTCTAACGCCTTCATCGTCGAGCACAATTAATAATGTTGACAATATTATTAATAATAGTAGTCCATCCGATTCAACCCATACGGCTGATCGGAACAGAGCAGTTTCGTTGCTGGAGTGATCCGATGCATTGATAGGTTCAACATCTGCAGCAGTTTTGTTGTGGGCATAGCGGCGGTACAGGCCCGCCTGGACGGCCAGAGGTCAGTTGGCGTGCTTTTGAGGAGGGTGGGAATAGCAGTCAGGTATTTCCACGATACATTCTCCCTTACGAGGAGTCAGCCTGTAGAGATGGATGGACACTGCAAAGGTACTTGTGTCATTGTTACAGGACCTGTATGCTCTGCAGTTTGTGCTGCTTTCGTTGACCAAGTCTCGGCCGATCAGTGGAGACTGCTGCGGCATCCACTGGGCTATATCTACTTGATGTGGCTGGTGGGCAACCCGCGTCCCTTCAATGGTATCCCTGTGTGTTCAGGTGACCCTAAGCGCCGCGACCGCATTTAACTCGGCACTGGCTTGTGAAGAGCTTCCTCTGATCTTGCACTACTATACTAATAGCGTCGCTATGTGCCTATGGTGGGCATTGCCAGTGACAATAGGTGCGCCAGCGTGGCTGATTCGTGTGTGAGGC